>NC_136484.1:148977475-149229975 GCF_053919585.1 Euprymna scolopes | reverse complement strand
TATATGTGTGTGTATATATGGATGTATATATATGTATATGTGTATGCATGCATGTGGGTATGTATATGTATGTTGTGTATTATGCATTGTGTATGTATATGGGTATATATGAGTGTATGCTTATAGACATGTATGTATGTATGCATGTATATATTTATATGTATGTATACCAATGACCGTCTTGTGTATGTTTGCATGTGTGTGTATGTATATGTATGTGTGCGTAATGTGTATTGTGTATGTATGCCATGTATATATGTGTGTGATATGTGTACATATGTATGTGTGCGTGCGTGTATATATATGTATGCATACCAATGGCCGTCTTTAGTGTCATGTCTGCTTGAGTATGTGAATTCGCCGGCAGGACTATATGTCATTTTTGGGCTCATGAACTTTCAGTGTCTGAGGGAGTGGCACTCGTCTGAAAAGACGTTGCAATCATCATATATATATGTTTTAATGTGCAATATATATATATATATATATATATATATATATATATATATATATATATGTTTTAATGTGCAATGTGTATATATATATGTTTTAATGTGCAATGTATGTATATATATATATGTGTGTGTGTGTGTGTGTGTTTTAATGTGTAATATGTGTGTGTATATATGTATTTATATATATGTGTGTTTTAATGTGCAATGGGTATATATATATATGTTTTAATGTGCAATGTGTGTGTGTATATGTTTTAATTTTCAATGTGTGTGTATATATATATATATATATATATATATATATATATATATGTTTTAATGTGCAATGTGTGTATATAAATATATATATGTTTTAATGTGCAATGTGTGTGTATATATGTTTTAATTTGCAATGTGTGTGTATATATATATATATATATGTTTTAATGTGCAATGTGTGTATATAAATATACATATGTTTTAATGTGCAATGTGTGTGTATATATGTTTTAATTTGCAATGTGTGTGTATATATATATATATATATATATATATATGTTTTAATGTGCAATGTGTGTATATAAATATATTTTTTAATGTGGAATGTGTATATATATATATACATACATATATATATATATGATTTAATGTGCAATGTGTATACACACACACACACACACATATATATATATATATATATATATATATATATATATATATATATATATATATGTAGTCATCGACATACATTCCTGTGCCACTAGACTAGCACCTCTCCCAAGCCGAGGATTGAACCTAGAACCATTGTGTTGACAACCAGCCCTTCTACCGATCGACCCACGAATGTAATTAAGAAACTCGTTTATTATCGTTGAACACTTTCAGTTGAATTAGAAGTCGATCAATTTAGCTTTTATGCAGAGATCATCATATAATGGTTAGATCACTCTGATTGACGTTAAAAACATTTAATAAAATAAATGTTTAAAAGTCAACAACGGTAGCCAAATGGATATGGTCCTTGCTAATCAAGCCAGAGATGGCTTCTGTGGCCGGCTTCGAATCTATCAACTGGTGTTAATCATGACATGAAGATTCCCGAAAGGATGAAACATTAGTGTCTGTAGACATATAATAATTATTATAGTAAATAATTATATATATATATATATATATATATATATATATATATATATATATATATATATATTTTGTTTCCAGGAAATTTTAGATGAGATAAGTCATTGGTACATTGGCTGAAGAGAACTTGATATGGATATCTATAACGGTTCCTAATTGTCAGGTTTGAAACGGACGGTACCAATGACTTATCTCATCTAAAACTTTCTGCAAACAAAATATAAATAATACGTTCATATTTTCGGATTTTCCTTATAATTGAGCACTCTGCTGGATTCCTTTTTCCAAAATAAAAAATGTGTGAGTGTGTTATTTAACCATGTCTTAAAAAAGAAAATCTGTATCATTCCAAAAATTTATTCCAATTCCTTATTTCTCATACAACCCTTTGGCAAAGAATTCCTTTAAAATGCAAAAGTATCGTTCAAGAAAGTAGATGCATCACACATTGGGAGCGAGAGTGAAAACTTGACAGGCTTGAAATATCCTACCAAAAAGTATGCATATGTAATTTATAATATTAGCAATTCTTGCTGGCATCCTTGTTTCGATTATCAAAGTCGTAGCGTTTCAGATGCCAACGGTTTTTATAGTAAATAACATTTTTATAGAACTTTGCACTTGAAAATGAATTCTTTCCATGTATAAAGGTCAACGTTTGTGTCTGTGTGCATGTCCCCATTGTCTTTTTGTTCTATATAACTGACTTGGATTCAGTTGAGGATTGGGATACGAAATGACGTTTCGTTTAGCTTTTTTTTTTAAAAAAAAGACACGGTGTCACTAAGTCATAAGGGGCTACTAATAAGAACCAGATTTGCCGAGATACTACGCAGGGTGTTGGGCGAAATGTCTGTTCACATTACATTTGAACTCCTGCATATCAGTACAGTCAGGAAAGCAGGGGCCTGGAAGGGAGTTCCAAAATCTAACAGTTTGAGGGAAGAAGCTATTTGAGTAGAAAGCTTTACGGCATCTAGGGATCTCTACAGTGTAGGGGTGGGATTTTGCTGCTTGTCTGGTTTATCGGAGGTATTTACGTCGAGGGGGTACGAGTGCTTTAAGTTTGTCCGAGCACTTCCCATTAAAGCACTTGTAAAACAAGCAAAGGGATGCTATATTTTGATGATGGGACAGAGGTTGGAGTTTGGCCGACAGGGCAGGACCTATTAGGCTGGTGACTCTTTTTTTTCTTTTTTGAACAATATCTAGGAGCGAGAGACTAGTGACAGATGCACCAGCCAAGATGTGATAACAATATTCCATACATGAATGAATAGTGGCTTTATAGAGATACGGAAATATCTCAGATATCTTTAGATATGTATTCATTAGTTTTCCTCTCGAGTCTGTTATAGAACGTAGTGTCATCAGCAAATGTACCCATCTCAGAGACAATTTTACTAGGGAGGTCGCTTATGAATATTAGGAATAATAAAGGTCCGAGGATTGACCCCTGTGGCACAACTGCATTTATATCATGTTGTTCAGATGTACAACCATCAAGGACAACCTGGATTTTTCTATTATTTAAGAAGGATATATCTATATAAAAGCCAAGTATGTCCAAGGATGGAATACTGCTGCCATATCTGGGCAGGAGCTGCTAAAAACAGCCTATCCTGCCTTGACAGAGTACAAAATAGACTTTGTGGCTTAGTGGGGGATGCCCTTTTCTCTACCCTGCAACCTCTCTCCCACAGAAGAGACGTTGCGAGCCTATCCTTTTTTAATCGTTATTTCCATGGCAGGTGCTCGTGTGAACTCCAATCTCTGGTCCCCCCTCACCAATTTTTCACGAAAAACACCCGTCTAGCTGAATCCACTGTGAAAAATTTCCCCCACTCTTTATCTGTGCCTAAATCAAAACGTGGATTCCATGAACAAAGCTTCTTTCTTAGAACTGCACGCCTGTGGAACTCTGTTCCGTCTGCCTGCTTCCCACCTGACTACAACTTGGATGTGTTCAAGTCCAACGTTAACAAATTCCTAATGAACCGCCCCCTTAAGTAAACACTTCATCAAATCTCCACACTAACCTACTGGTTTTTTATAGCATCATGAACAAGGAAAGGGGTGATTTTCAGATCATTGAGTGCGGTTTCAGTCTGCAAAAAGAAATTTTGGAAGAGGTGGTTAATTGGGTAGAGGCAAACCGTCGGGCAAGCAGATTCACCTTTTCGGTTGCTGTGCAGACAATCTTCAAGTTGTTGGATAGTGGGAGGATTGTTGATTAACCATTATTTATTATGCTGTTATAAATTTTCTAGAAATCACGAGTCCCTAATTTCTGCGACTCAATACGTTTTCTAGTGACTTCTGAACACCTGCTCTTGACTGTGACTACTTCTCAGCTCATGTCTATTAATCATAGGCATATTCCTTTTCTTCCTGAGATTCTAATGGATGACTGCTCTCGAGGAAAAATCAAGTTTAAAACTACTTGATCACTTTCTCATTAAATCTTTCATGGACTTCATATAATAGATCTTTTGCTCTTTCTGCTTATTGTAAAGTAAGTTCTCTCTATCGCTTTAAACACTTTCTCACAGCTGAGGATAATCTCTATCTCTACAAACCTACTATCAGACTATGTATAAAGTATTGTTTTCATGTTTGTCCCATTTGAAGGTTCTTGATAAGGTGCACAAATGTATTTGTAATTTGATTGACCTCACCTTTTATTCTCTTCAAGCTCTCTCACATACATTATATTGCACATCTTAGTCTTTTCTAAAATACTGTTATGATATATATTCTTTAGAATTGTCTGATCTATTTCTTCGTTGCTCTAGTGGTCTCCATTAATTCGCTGTTTTGATACCTCATTGTAATACAGCTTCCAGTAGCTTGTTAGTTCTTTACATGAAATGGTTTCACGTCTTCTCTGGAACAATCTCCATAAAAATATAGATTTCTGGTGAACTACACTGACAAATGATGTAAGATAGTGAAGGGAAGCTGAGAGATACCAAAGGTTCTGATTGGCTGAGCAAGATTACATGTATAAGTGAGAGAGTTATTTTTAAATAGTTTGTAGTGGAGTAGGAAGTTAGTGCTTATCAAAAAATTGCGCAGAAAAAAAATTGGATCAAGTAAAGATTAGATATCCCGTAGCAGAAGACAAAGATTGGCGAACACTTCAAGTGACACCGGTTGTTCGACCTTGAAATTGCCGTTGGGTGTTTGTAAACACGTCAAATAGCAGACATGGTCGAATGTTTGCAAGCAAGATTTTTTTAAAAAAATATATTTATAAAATTTTTTAAGATTTAAAAGAAAAAATATATATTTACAAAACATTTTCTTTAATATTAAATATTTACAAAACTTTTAAGAATTAAAAAAACACTTTTTTCTATTTACACAAAACTTTTTTGTGTAACGAATGTAAATTTAACAAAATATATTAAAATAAATGGGCGTCTTTCTGAGTGCGTTTTTTTTAAATATATTTACAGAACTTTAATAAAACTAATAATAATAATAATAATAATAATAATAATAATAATTATTATTATCATTATTATTATTATTATTATTATTATTATTATTATTATGATTATAATAAAAAAAATGAACTATATTAATTACAAAACATTAGAAACTGAAAATTTCGGATGCTAAACTTACTTGTACTTAATTTGTCCTCGTCGAATCAAGTAAAGATTAGATACCCCGTAGCAGAAAACAAAGATTGGCGAACATTTCAAAGGGAGGGAATTCGAAAGTTAAGCAGTTTCAGTAAAAAAGCTATTAGAGTATAAAAAGTTTTGACATTTAGTGATTTCTACAGTAAAGGGGTGAAATTTTGCTGAATGTTGAGTATTTTATTATTGTTGAGTGGGGACAAGTGTAGTAAGTTTCTGTTAACAAAAATGTAATTTTGTCGGAAGGTATAAGGTCCAACACTGCATCCTAGAATCCCAAAATACTCGACTCTTACTCCATATTTTAAAGTCTTCCAATATTCATACTGTCTGTTGGATCTTCAAAGATTAAAAAACCTGCTTTCGACTCTTAGCATTCTTTCGCCACTAACTTCAATTCCTTCCATAATCTCTGATTCCCTCTAACTTTGACTCTACAAGCCTATAAGTTAGCATCAGATAGGTGAAAACAAGTCCTCACTTAAAAATTCTGTTTTTGTTTTTTTGCCGTGGGACATATTTTGTGTAATATTTTATACAAGAAAATATAACTGGCTTACTTGAAACTTATTCAGCTTATATATCTTGATAGCAGCATGTAGGTAAAAACAAGTTATATTAGATTATTTGTTTTTACAAAAACAGAAAAGATAAGCAAAACAAGCTGCAATTCGTACACCAACAGGATTACAAAACTCATGTATTTGTCCCTATTTTTGTTTTCTATATATACAAAGCGAAGTTGTCTGTCTGTCTGTCTATCTGTATGTATGTATGTATGTATGTGTGTCATGCCATCACAGTTAAACGATTGTTCTAAGAGCCAAACCAACCACAGATTAAGAATCAATGCCTTGAATCTGATATCTTTATCATTGTCAGAACCGTTTTCAAAAATTCATTATTTAAAATTAAAAGAAAAGTAAAAATAACAAACAAATGTTCCGACATTTTTTTTTAATTAACTGACCGAACAACATTCTTAAAATAATCATTTATACTTTCACGTCACGTTAATTTACTCCTATCAGAGACGTCCGGTCTAAACTAAACCGCCATCTTATCAAAGGAAACTACAAAAAAAAAAAAAAAAAAATCGATACATCTGTTAACTGAAGCATATAGATTTTGATCTATAAAAATCCTATTATTTGTTTGCTTATCATTGAATGCCCCAAATTTAAATCTTCCACTTTCATGCTTTCAGATTTTAAATAACTTTTTCAATTCTTCCATCACATTTTTCTGAAAGAGATAATTTCCACAGATTATGAAATCATCTACGTGTATTGCCAGTCACCAGTGGCACTGTGCCAAAGAAGCAGTGCATTGTCGGATGTACCATTCCCTTCAAACGAGGTAACTCCTACTTAATTCGCTTGCACCATGAATAAGGTGTATCATATAAACCATAAATGCATCTTTTCAGCTTCCACACCTGTAATTCTAGACACACATCAGTTAGTGGTGCAAGGAATACTTCTCTCTCCAATGTATAACCATGTATGCTGAGGCAAAATCAAGTCTCTGCCTGCCACATCATAACCGAGACCATTAACAATATGAGATGCAAGGCCTCATGACGGAGCCCATGGCGCAGTGGGTAGAGACGTTGAATCTCTACAATTCCAGGTGAGCATTGTCTAGAGATAGTGGTTTCAATCCTATGCAAAGTCGGCCAGAGGATTAGTTGGCCAAAACTTGGTGAGACAACAGCAACTATGGAAGGCAGTAATTGCTGAAGATACAGTTGAAGATTCAGCATTCCTATCCCATTGTGGTTAACAACACAGACATTTTTGCTGACGACACTACCATCTATGGTAGCACATCTAAGACAGTAAACCACCAAGTTCTCTCCGATTCTCTCTCCTCTGATCTTGATCACGTTGTACAATGGTGAAAGGAGTGGCTGGTTACTTTTAATGCATCTGAAATCCATCTTCTATCTTTACATCATCAACGTTCTGATCCCCATCTGGCGTCAATTAAAATGAATGGCTATCGTCTTCAGGAGGCCTCAAGTTTTTGACACGCTTCTGGACTTGACCTTTACTCCTGATCTTAAATGAAACACGTACATCAAATCTGTTGCCAAGGCCGCTGGAAAAATGGTCGGATCCTTCTATCAATCCAGTAGATATCTCACTGCTGATGCAATTCTCTATCTATATAAGAGCCAAGGATGGAATGCTAGAATGGAGCTGCTAGAAAAGACTTGTCCTGCCTTGATAGGGTTCAAAATAGACTTCGTGGCCTGGTGGGAGATGTCCTTTTCTCTTCGCTGCAACCTCTATCTCACAGAAGAGATGTTGCGAGTTTGTCTCTGCTTTATCGTTATTTTCATGGAAAGTGTTCGACTGAGCTTCAATCTATGGTCGCCCCTCGCCAAACTTTCACAAGAAACACTAGACTAGCTGAAAACATTATCAATAATTTTCCACACTCTTTATCTGTGCCTAAACCTAAACATAGATTCCATGATCAAAGCTTCTTTCTTAGAACTGCACGCCTGTGGAATTGTCTTCCGTTTTCCTGCTTTCCAGCTGTCTATAATATGGTTGTCTTCAAGTCCAATGTGAACAAGTTTCTGATGAGCCGTTCCACTTAAGTTAACAAATTTACCGAACTTCCATTACTATCGATTACTATATTGTCCTTTTGACTACTCTACACTCTTTAACCCTTATCGTTGAGTGGCCTCTCGGCCTTGATAAGTGGTGACGCCTATGTAAAAAAACAAAACAAAAAAAAACATGATGACGGTCAGAGGAGTAGTTGGCCGAAACGTCGTTAAAACAACAACTATAAAAGATGAGGATAATAGTAAATAAATAAAATATAGAATTGTTATATTCTCCTTCATCTTCATCTTCATCTTTATCTTCCTGCACTTCATCGCATTTGAGTAATTCATATTTTCTTCATTCATTGGACTTTGCAATTCCTTGTCATCAAGTGACATGGATGCATCCTGAACAATGCACCGCCATGTTTGATAAATATACATTGATCTTCTTTCCTCAAAACGTCAGTATTGTAGCTTTCATGTCTTTGTTCCTTAATACTTCTGTATCTATTGAAAATTACTGTTTCAACTTCTTTGATAGCAGGGATGGTTTACATTCCATTAATGAAATATATAAAAAAAACGCGTTCTTCAATGTATCTTTCATTATTGCATATGTTAAGCTTGGACACGTATTTCTTGCTAATTTTTCATTTTATTCCGATGTATTTGCTGCATTCTAAACAAAAAGGCCTGGACTCCTCCTGGTAGAGTAATTCCAAATTTCTGTAATTTTTGATACAGAAATTCATATCGCACCAAAAATTCATTTAAATTAATTCTGGCCACACTTTTGTAGGAATAAAACTCCTTAAATGACACGTATGCCATCATATTTTGGTCCAGCAAGTAAATTTTATCCAATTTGTTAATAATAATATTCGATCCATTTGCTCCTCCGATATCCGTTATTGTCAAGTGTCAAACACATTCTCTTATATTTTATGGTTGTGACAAAACACGACAGGGCCCTGTTTCTCCTAAGGTAAGTCTGTAAATATAAACTATATGCTTATATCTTGCTTCTATTCAGCATATGCTTCTTTGTTTACCAAAACATGTGGGTGCTTTGTAAAGAAAAGCATTCTTCTTTTAAATGTGTTTTAGCGTTTGCCAAATAAAATAGTTTCTTATCACACAAAAGAAGACACTTCTGATCGGGGGAGAACTTAAATGCCTACTAGACACTGTCCTCGAGTGTCTAAGGTCTCTCTGTACAGGGGTTTGTCAGAACAATCTGGCATGAGGATACTTTTCCATAGAAGTAAACCCTGACCAAATATTCAAAATCACATAGTGTTCGCAGCCCAAATAAGATCTCCTCACTACGGCTACCCCAAAGCTTTTCCAAGGAATGGTGCACCTTCTCCAAGTGATATTACCTCAAGTAGTAGCATGAAGCTGGATACTCTACCAGACTAGATAAATTCTTGTCCTGGCTGGAATCCAGTAAGACCATGAGATCAACATGAAAGATATACTACAACGTATAAAAATGGTTAATTGGGGAGAGGAAAATTATGTTCTCAATTTCTTTACTAACTCAGTGCTTGAGATATAAAGAACTTAAATGGAACATTCGAATCTCTATGTATCTCATATAGAGTTCAAGTGTTAGCCCCAGGTTGTGGGCCCCTTGATTTCTGAGAACTTCGACTGAAGTAAAATAAAAAAAAAAAATACGAATGTTAATTTACTCGATCACAGACACTCAGGCTGAACTAAGCTGCAATCTTGTCAAAGGAGACTACAACAACAACACCAACAACAGCAGCAAACAACAAACAAAAAAGGGACATCACTCTAAACAGAATTCATTTTATCTATAGACAAGAGGAGACAACCCAATAGTTTTAACTCAATTTGATAATACGTACCTATTTGGCGTATTGTTTAGTATGAAGAGAAAACCTTTTAATTATTAAAATAGATAAAATATATTTGATCAGTATTCACTAATATTTTTGCATTAACGTTTCCTTCTTTATTTTAGACAATCGAACTATATTAGATTCATGTAGATCGGTAAAACAGATTATTCTTACAGCAAACTAGAATACTGACATAGATGAGTACTTCAGCTAGTTTTTAATGTAGTTAAAAGTGTTTGCGCTTAAATGTTGTATAATGACAAACCAATATAATTAAATAAATAAATAAATTAGTTCTGCAATCCTTTAAGCTTTATATATGAGTTTAATCTAATTTGTTTTATATAAATTTAAATAATACAATTGGAGACAACTATGTAATATCATTCATCTGCTTTTTTCTGAATAAAAACTTCATAAATCAGCTTGAAGTGTTGCAATGATTGCATGAGTGTATCCTTCCAGTAATTTACTTACAGTGCATAGCTACATGGAATTCAGGGAGATTTGTAGATAATATTGTAAAACCCGCTTTTATTATAAATAACTGATCACTGTTTTGTTGAGACTGTTTTATCTTTTATTATTTAACTTTTATTCTCTAAAATTTATTTTAATATGAATTTTATATAAATTTAGATGCATGTTCTCCCCAATTTTATCTCACATATCTAAACTTGGGGATAAAAGTTGAGAAACCCGGCCATAGACGGGTACTTCAGCTAATTTATTCATAACAGAACTATGCTTGTAAAAATCGTATATACACAAGGATAAATATGTTAAAATCGATTCGATTAAAAGCAAAATGTCTTCAGAAAAATGTGACACTTTTTTTTTAATTCATGAATATTTGGATATATTAGATTCAATTAGAAACGAAAAATGTTTTCAATAAACCGGAAATAAATGACAAAATAGATTATGTATTTGCATCTACATATTGGCCAGTGACAATAAAAAGTTCATGTTGTGTGTATTCATTGTTTCTAGAAAAAAAAAGTAAATAAAAACTTTATTAATATTTGAGTATGCACATATTTTAGCACTTACTATGCAAATATTCCGTTTTCTGCAGCCTTTACGAAACAGCCTTTTTTGTGAATAGCAGAGTCATTTTATTGCCACATCGTGTGAAATTTGATTGCCTACTGCAGTCACTATGATGATATTTATTTTTAGAATTTTGACTTTATAGAATTATGATTTCAATGAACTATATGCTGTATAAAAAAGCAAGATTACATTTAGTCAATACATCGTTTAACATTTGACAAAACGTGACTTAAATTTAAAAATTCATAAAAATCTTTTTCAGCCACGAAATTTAAAAAGCCTACATTCGGAACATCAAGATCCATCATCAAATGACCTGTTTATTTGACAGGATGAGAACAGGCTCAAAGTGTTTTCTCAAACAGTGGTGATGAAGAGGTACTTGTAGGGCCAAGCTAATTCATGATGGTATGACATGGCAGTTAAAGAAGTCATGCATAGCAGAGCTAATCACTTAATTGGGTTAGGGTTAGGGTTAGGAAGATTGTTATGCTGAAATTGAATACTTGTCTAAACGAAGCGCATTTACTTTTACATTTTACATGAAATCTATTTATGCATTTTGAAGGAACGTATAAAACCTGAGAGCCAGTAGAGCTGGGCTTGTACAACTGACTGCTGCTCACAAGTCGAAACTCCAACTTTAAATTTCCTCCCTTATGGTGAGAAAAATGAGAGCGAGAGAAACATGAATACATAAAAAAAAAAAAACGGACACAAAAAATTGTTATTAGATCAACCGATCATGGTGTCTGCTAAGTTGATTTGACCTTTGTCGCATCTGATGCACCCACCAACCTCAATTGCTTTGACACCACTGATGATTTGATAAACAACTTGGCTCTTTGACAGGAGGCTTATATTTCAAAATGAAGTGTAATCACATCGGCGCTAATGCAATAACACCTTCTAGATTTTACTCGTCTCCATGCGAGTACAGAATAAGTTGGGCATGTGGTTTTTAATGTTGAAAGCCCCAGCTCCTCCAAAAAGTAGCTTATCATTGTGCTACAGATCTCTCCCACATCGATCAGTTGGAATACTAATCTGTCGAGAACGTTTACAGGGAACATGAGTTAGAGCAGATACATTGAGAGTATTGCAAGGCTGTTGTGAAGAAAGTGGGCTCTCTCTACCGTGCTAGAAAACTACTTATGCCTAAAAGTATCCTGTACCGCTATAAGGCCACCATTCGCCCATGTATGGAGTATTGTTGTCACATTTGGTGCATCTGCTACTAGTTTCTCACTCCTGGAAAGGGTTTAAAAGAGAGTTACCAACCTGATACCAACTGTCATATAAGCTTCAACCTCTGTCCCATCAACGAAATTTTGCATCCCTTTTCTACAAATATTTTAATGGTGAATGCTTTAACGAACTACAAGCACTTGTACCCCCTCAACGTAAATACTCCAGACAAACCCAACAAAAAAAGATCCCATCTCTACACAGTAGAGATCCCGAGATGTAAGAAAGCCTTCTACTGCAATAGTTTCTTCCCCAGAACTGCTAGACTTTGGAACTCCCTTCCGGGATTCTGCTTTCCCAGATGTACTGACATGCAGAAGTTCAAGTGCAATGTGAACAGATATCTTGCTGCTCATCTCTCTGCATAGTATCCCTGCAACTTATGTCACTTGGCCTTTTGGTCAAGATCAAAGTGTAGTATCTGTTCCGGCAGATGCTGCACTTAAGATAATTTGTACCAGTCAATGGAGGGGAAACCCTCTATACTGGGACAATTATTATTTTTGGTAACCAGAGTGCCCCCTTTTTGCCTACTTTTAGGGGAGCTGGTTTTTACCTCACATTAAAAACGGCCTTGTGCCTAATTTGCTCAGTGGGGGAGCAAATAAATACCATCTGTTCCGGCAGATGCTGCACTTAAGATAATTTGTACCAGTCAATGGAGGGGAAACCCTCTATACTGGGACAATTATTATTTTTGGTAACCAGAGTGCCCCCTTTTTGCCTACTTTTAGGGGAGCTGGTTTTTACCTCACATTAAAAACGGCCTTGTGCCTAATTTGCTCAGTGGGGGAGCAAATAAATACCATCTGTTCCGGCAGATGCTGCACTTAAGATAATTTGTACCAGTCAATGGAGGGGAAACCCTCTATACTGGGACAATTATTATTTTTGGTAACCAGAGTGCCCCCTTTTTGCCTACTTTTAGGGGAGCTGGTTTTTGCCTCACATTAAAAACGGCCTTGTGCCTAATTTGCTCAGTGGGGGAGCAAATAAATACCATCTGTTCCGGCAGATACTGCAAGCTATGACTAGCTATGACTAGCAAAGACCAGATGTGGGGGCAAACCCACATGTCTGACCTTTAACCAGCTCCCATTTCCCACCTCTCGGGAGCTGGTCCCCTTTTTCCCTTCCCCCTCCCTTCACTCCTCACATTAAAAATCGGCCTTGTGCCTAATTTGCTCGGTGGGGGAGCAAATAAATACCATCTGTTCTTCAGATGCTGCACTTCATTTTCTTGTTCTCTTTCGGTGGAGGAGAAATCCTTCACGACTGAGACAATTTTTATTTTTGTACCTTTTCTCCACGTTAAAAAAACGACCCTGGTGTCTAACTCTGTCCCGTGGGGAGGCATAGTAAATAGGTACATCAAAGTGGCACTGTGCCTTGTTTAGGGTGAAAATGAAAATGGAATAAGATCAGTGTCTTATGATTTCTTGTAGTCCTTCACTGCTGCTGCTACTTTGTTTTTTGTTTGTTTCGAGCATCAGTCATGATGATGCTTTTTGTTGGCATTTATTTACCCGATGTATTGAGAATTCTTTCTAGAAGGATACCGAGTGCTTATGGGAGGAACCAAATGACGGTTGCCATAGTTCTTGAGTAAAAGTGATTCTGTGGAACGAACTGAGTTCGAACCTGGAACACTTAAGTCATCAACCGGCATCGTTAACCACTAGATCACCTTCACCTCTCCGCTACTACATGCTCATAGTTTATCTCTGATTTTATTACTGACAAGAATGCAATATTATTTCTATTATTATTTGTTATTTATATTTCATAGATGTTATTGTTTACTTCTCATAATGTTTTGTTTTTAAATATTAGTTCCAACACTTAGTTACTTATGTGTCTTATAAGGAACTGTAACAAATAATGTTCTTTATACATACGTCGGAGTGTTTATATGTGATCTCTTTTTTATAGTTGCTTCTTTTCATCGTCACTGTTTCCTCTAGTGGTTGCTATAGAAATAAGTTTTATTCCATGAAGAAAGAGGACACAAAGAAACGTTCAACGAGTTTTCTTCAAGGTTTTATTTGGAGAGAATGGACTTTGAAGAGAGAAAGGCTAATGTCATCTTAACTTTACTTTTGAACTTACTGAACTAAGTGACATAGGCGCACAGAGAAACCGAGGTAACACTCCACTTAGATTATTCTACATTATCGGTGGTTTTTCATTCACACGGCTTCCAGAGAGAGACCAATTTGAAAATTTATTTTCTCTCAGCTTGAAAAACGTGACATCATTCATTATTTGTCATCATTCAACTCATATTTTGACAACCGTTTGACCTATTGCTTCTTGCCCCAACTTTACATAACCCATGTTTCATTTAACTCTGGGAATGATTCGATTTTACAGATCTGGGTTATCATATACTCAGTGTGACCTTTGTCAAAATTTACACTAGCTAACTTAATCGCTACTAACGTAGCGTCCTTAATCAGAATCCATAATTAGTTCAGAACTGTAATTTGCCACATAATCAATAGAGATATAAATAATTGCACATCCAAAATTTCAGCTATATAAGACAACTAAAAGTGAATCAGGGGCATTACTTATTGAACAACCCGCATATTGTACTAGCAGAAAGGCCCGATGCTGCCCGGGATATAATGAGGATCACTACTATGTACTTTTTCATATGCTCATAACACCATTTTACTTTCTTGGTTTTTACTGCTTCCTCTCCTCTTCCCATTCTGTCCTCTAATGTAATCAGTAGACTCTGAAATGTTGGAAAAACTGAATTAATATTTTCTAGATATGGCTTAAATTTTATTGTCTATATAATTTACCTTATTGTCAGGAGGTTTGACACAGGTTAGATGTGGTTTGAGAAGTCAGTGCATGAGGATAAGCACCCTCTGCCCTAAAAATGCTTAAGTAGTCCTGTTGGCATTCCCTTGCAGGGGTACCTTCGAAAGAAAGTAAGAGCTGGGATGATGGACCTTCTAGGACTGTACTGAACTACACATACATATGGCATAATCATGTTGACACACCAGTTCCCGCTGGATCACCGAAATTAAGCAACGTTGAACCTGGTCAGTACTAAATGGGTGACCATTTGGGACTTTTAGGTGCTGTATGTGCTCTCCGCTTATTTCGGCATTGTTTCCAATCGTCCTGGTCTTCTCCTTGCCACTGGACTCAAACAGTGTCGATTCAGGAGAGGTGTGGTTAGAGATTGCACAACCCTTGCTTCACAATTACATGCACTACTGCCTCTAAGGGGTATCCTTTGCCTTTCAATGCTGAATGGAAGCATGGATGGACACTTTAACAAAGTGACTGTGTCGTTATTTCGTTATCGTGTTCATCTTTGTATTATTTGGATTATTCGGGCTACTGTTCTTATCACAGTGTTTTGCCTCATGTAACTGCCAACCTTCCTCAGGTGTAACTTGTCAAATTTGGTAATCTTCCTATCAAAATCTAGAATCTGTATGGAATTCTAAACAGCACCTTTTATTTAAGTCACAAGTGTGTTATGCTCTCATTTTGTCAACTATGACTTGGTAGAAGATTAAATAAAGAATTCCTTTCGAGATTCCTTACAGATTCTCGAGTTTGTCAGAAAGATCCACGAGTTTGACAAGATCATCTGAAGCAGATCGGAGGTCACATCGGTTGAAACGTTTTTAGAATAACACTGAATGTGAGAACAGCAGTCCAAATAATTCAAATAATACAAATTATCCACCTTCATCTTAAAAATTCAGAAACATTTCTTCTTTTGTAGTTTGTACCTGCATTGAAAATTATTGACCACACCTGATGTTGAATATTTGTCAGACCAATGAGTATTTATTTGTGTATTTTTATATAAAAAAATATAATATATCAGATAAAAGTTAGCAAGAAAAACATTCATTTTTCTAGCCTCCGAACGAAACTGCTTCAAATGGTCAGGAGGAGCAAGAAAGTAAATAACAACTCCCTATTTACTTGCGTCGCCATGAAGGCAGAGTTAGACCCAAGATCCATTTTTAATGTGAGGAAAATCTCGTTCCACCCCAAAAAGACACTCTTGATTGTGATAAAAAATAATACTGCCTCAGTCTAAAAGGATTTATCCTTCACTGACCGAGGACAGAAAAGATGAATTGCAGTATTAGAACAGATACTACATTTTGCTCATAGCCAAATGAATAGCAAGTCTGACAACCACTGTTGTTTGAAACTCTAAATAAAAAGTCAATAATGGATGTTTTTCATGTCATCAAAAATGATAATAATTTAAGTATTAAAAATTAAATTATTGACGTAATTATATGACTTGATATGAATATTAGTGCAAACACTGGTGGGGCATGATTTTTGCCTATCAGTTTTGATGGCGGGTATTTACTCGTTTATAATATTTTCCTAGGATTGTCCATTCTCTTTTCTAGGGACGTATGACTTGGCATGAATATTAGTGCGAACATTGGCAGAGCATGATTTTTTTCAGTTTGGATGGAGAGTATACACTCGTTTATATCAGATTGACAGGAAAGTTCTTGCTGTTTTTAACTTTTAAATTCAGATGGCTCAAACAAAAATTTATTTATCGAAATAAGTACCATCAGAATCAACACAATTTTGCCAACGAGAAAAAGTGTATTTATGCCAGTAATGTAAAAATCTTGTGTTCTGGTGACGATGAAATTGCTGAAGGCGTTTTTTGATATTACTTAGGTTTTTGAAGCGTTTCTCATGCAGAAAGTTGTCAAGATGCTTCAAAAAGTGGTAGTTGGTAGGTGAGAGGTCTAGAGAGTATGGGGAATGAGGCAGAGATTTGTAGCCCAATTCGTTCAACTTCTGCATGATCGGTTTAGCAACATGCGGTCAGGCATTATCGTAGAGGAGAATTGGACTTTTTCTGTTGACTAATACTGAGTGTTGTCGAAATTTCTGATGCATTTCATCCATTTGTTTACAATACTTCACTGCCGTAAAGGTTGCACCTGCATTCAAAAATTGTAATGGATGAGACCAGTCGCAAACTACCAAACAGTCAGCATGACCTTCTTTTGCTGCAATTTTGGCTTTGGGAAGTGTCATGGAGTTTCGTCAGTGTCTAACCGCTTAGCTGAGCGTTGCTAGTTGTCATAAAGAACCCACTTTTCATCACAAGTCACAACCCAGCCGAGAAACAGGTCGTTCTTATTGCGTAAAAGAAGGGAAGATGACACTTCATAACAGCGTTCCTTTTGGTTGTCGTTCAATTTGTGAGGCACCCATTTATCAAGTTTTTTTGTTTTTCTAATCTCTCTCAAGTTGTTGGAAATCGTAATATACGTTATGTCTAATTCAGAAACAAGTTCTCAAACAGCTGTGCGTGAATCGGCTTCGAATTAATCGATTGTTGTCAACATCTGATGACTGACTACTATGCTCATCATCTTCAAGACTTTCGTCGCTGCCACAAAATTTCTTAAACCACCATTGTAGGACTGGTTCCTGGGCCAAACGCTTCATTGATATCGCGAGCTGTTTCAGCAACTTTTCGGCCAAACTTGAATTGAAATAAGAACATTGTGCGGATTTGCTTTTTTTCCATCTTTTATTCAACGTTCTTAAAAGAAGACATAATTCTCTTAAAAACGATTGTAATTTAAACGATTAGATAGAGCAAAAAACGCTCTTTAAAATGAAATATATAGAAAAAGGTAACGAAACTCATTTGAAAATACACTATTTGAAATCAAAATTAAAAATTCTGCAAGAACTTTCTTCTCAGCCTAATGATATTTTTCTAAGATTATCCATTCTCTTTTCTAGGGATGCACTAATAAGCAAATTAGTCGATCGATTACTGATTAACAAGCAGATTAACACGTTTTCAAATGCCGCAAGCAAATGTTTTTGTCATAAATAATACTAATATTAATTTAATTCTGTTGTAAATGAAGACAAGTCGACTCTTTTTATTTTTTTTGCTTGCCCGTGAAAATTCACCCAAGAGACATGCACCGTATACACGTATTTTCAAACAAAAGGCATGTCACGCTGCTAACATGTAGTTTTTTGTGGCTGGGTTGAATCTGAGATAAATAAAAGTAAGCATATAGAAAATGTCTTTTCGCTTCCTATCAAAGTAACATTATTATTTTGTACTTTTAATCACTGTCAAAGACAAGTATTACTTTATCTTTCAGTTTTCACGTTGAGGAATTGTACGGTAAATTATGACTACATGTGAACCAAAAATAAAGCATTCTTCATCACTTGTACTCTTGTTCTCAGTTTTGGACCCGTGCTATCATTATTTTTAATTTTACGGATAGACAATGCTTATTTTATTGAGATAACTTACTAATTAGATATCAGACATAAGTAATTTAAATGTGTTAAAAAATAATTGAATATTGACAACAACCATCAACCATTATGGCAACCAGTTTCTGCTGAGATATTTTAATGTCAATCCCAAGAATAAGAAAGCATCTGTCTGCAATTTATGTCAAGTTATATTGAGGTGTGGTGAATCAGCAAAAACTTTTACAACTAATATGTTAAACCATCTTAGGAAAGTTCATCCAGAAGAAGCAAAAGTTGCACATATGAAAAAGAAAACACAGTGAATGCTCAAGGACAGACATTTCAGGAACAAATGACAGCAAGTACGAGCCTCCAGCGAAACAATAAACTACTATATTGGCTAAAAGGAAAATTTGGGATATTAATGACCGTAGGTCACAAGAAATCTATTATCTAATGAGAGAAATTATTGCTGTTGATATTCAATCATATTCTGTAATATCTGACATTACATTTAATAAGCTTATTGCAAAACTGTGTCAAAATTACAGTATTCCATCAAAACATACTTCACTGAAAAAATAATTCCAATATATTTACAAAAGTAAAAACAGAAATTCAATCGTTTCTTGATGAAATTAACAGCATTTCTTTAATTACATACATTTGGACAGCTACTACAAATAATACTCCCTTTCTGAGTTTGACAGGTTTTCAAACAGGCTTTAAAATGATTTTGAAGAGTGCAGAGCTGTGCTTCGAGTTGTTCTACTCCTTGGTATACTCACAGGTGCAAGAATAAATGAAGAATCGCACAATGTTCTTGATGAGTATAAAATCTCCAATAAAGTTTTGTTAGTCTTGCAGGATTCAGAGCAAATATAGTTGCTGATATCAGGAAATGTAGTTTAGAGTCACTGTCCTGCTTCATACATACATTGCAATACTCAATAAATTACTAATTATTTTCCCAACAAGTTGTGTGCATAATTATGACAACTAACAGACTCTCATTTTAATAACTCTCGATTAGCAATTAGCAAATTAACTGAAATACAGGATCAGATAAATTTGGAAAAACATAAACTCATTCAAGGAATTTACAACAAGGAAAAACTCTTGTTATGTATGCTGTTGATAAAATTCCTATCTTAAAAACTTACTAATGAGGACTTATTCCAAAAATTGTCCAGTTACTAGGTCCATTTGAAGAAATCACTAAATAAGCAAGTAACAAGAATATCAATGATAATAGATACAATTCTAGCTCTGAGGTTATTTCTGTCAAAAACTGTCTCATCAAATTATGATGTTTCTTACTTGGAATCCTTCTTATAATTATTGAACAATTCAGTGAATCAATGAAAACAATATTTTCATCCTATCTAAATGATAAAAACTTATGTGTGCTTATTTTCCTTGATCCAAGATTTATATGTAAATAAAAAAAAATAACATGTAAAACACTATTAAGAATTGGATTCTACATCTACTTTCTAGTGATATTAATGAAGCAGAATTATGATACATTTCTTCAAAATCTGCAGAAGGTCAAGAAGATCAAAGTGAAGCCTATTTGATGAATTAGTCTGCAGTAAGAAATACAAACTTAGAGCAGGCAGAGGCTTGGTTAAACCTGGAGACTGTAATTGCAAGTACAACAAAAATAAAAAAAATATCACGATCTAAACTCAAAAGGAGTAAATCCATTATTCATAAGTGCATAAAAGAACGATCATTATGTAGCTTTAACACTACTCACAAGAGGTGATGATCGATTTCAGTGATGGAAAAAGACAGAGGAGACCTTTTCACCACTGAGTAAACTGATTTCAAAATATTTAATCACACTACGTTCATCGGGGGAAAGTGAGAAGCTCTTTAATATAGGTGGTAATGCATATGAATCTATAAGGAACAGGCTGTGTCCTGAGATTCTAATTTTTATACATTACAACTTAAGAGTATTCAACTTTAGATACTGATAAAATTATGAGAACTGAGGAAGTAGACGGAAAAAATATAAGAGGAAGTAGAGCTGCAGAATTTGTAGTTTGTAATTTTTTTTCTTATCTAGTTATTCAATCATAGTCATCTAACAATTGGAAATTGTACTTTGTATTTTGTAATTTCATTTAATAAAGAAAAAACAAATAGGCAAAAAACAATAATAGCAGCTAGACACTTGACACACATCAAGTTAAATTGGCAGTTGCTGCGTTAATGTGTCAAAGCTACCTGACGATTCACTTGTTATTGACGAAATTGTTTAAATTTAATAGGAAAGAGAAAAGTTATTAATCGATGGATTAATTGATTAGTCAACAGATTACGGATTAATCAGCAAAGTGGCCAATAAGACCAGTTACTGATTACCTACCGATTAATCTGTGCAACCTTTACTCTTTTGTCTGCCTTGGATCTGACTCAATTTAACTGTTATTTTAGAGGTCAACTTCCTCCAACCCCATGTGATCTTGTTCATCAAATCAGAAGTTGCATTTACACCTTCTCCGTTCTCCTTTATTATCCGACATATATAAAATGGAATTTAAAACAGCTTGGCCAGTTTTGATTTTCTTTACAACTGCACGTCGCCTTAATAAATTATATACACAAAGGAAATATTTTAAAAATAGATTTAACAAAAGCCAAAAAAGTCTGGCATTTGAACGAATTATTAAGTGGGCGAGTATTATGTTAAATTCAATTTAAAAAAGGAAAACGTCTTTGTAGACAGGAATTAAATAGCAATATAGATATTGTATATATTTGTATAGGCATTCTGACTAGTGACAAACAAGATCGCGCGTGTGTGGTTTACATTCCTTGTTCAAGGAAGCAATAAATGCAAAAACAAAAGTTAACAATAAGCTTAGTTTTCGTTATGCAAATATTTGAGCATTGCCGTTTATACAAAGCTGCCATATTTTTTTTGAATAGTAGAATTATTGCCATGTCGTGTTTATTTTGCTTGATTTATACAGACAGTAGAATAATCATTTTGAGGAAGTCTCTTCAAATCGCGAGCATGTGGTACAATGGGATAGAGGGTGACTGATTAATTTTAATGCATTCAAAATCAAGTTTGTATCTTTTCACTACCAACGCTATGATCGCCACTTGGTCCCAATAGAAATAAATGGTTCTCATTTTGAGAAAGCACCATGCTTTGACAAGCTTCTTGGTTTGATCTTCACTCCTGATCTTTAATAGAACACATACATCATATCTGTTGCCATAATAAGTCCTAAAATGGAGCATTGTTGAGGCATCTGGGAGGAGCTGCTCAGAGCATTCTTTCTTTCTTGGACAAAGTGCAAACCGACTTCGAAATCTAGTGGGTGATGTCCTTTTCTCCTCCTTGCTACACCTTTCTCGCAGACAAGATGTTATGAACCTATCTGTGCTCTATCATTATTTTCATGGCAGGTGCTCGACTGAGCTTCACTCTATGGTTCCTCCTCCCTGTAAAACATTCACAGCAAACACTCGCCTAGCTACAAACACTATCAGCAATTTCTCTTACTTTCTATCTGTGACTACAACTAAACAAAAATTCCATGTTTTCGGTGGTTCTATAGCATATTAAAAAATTCATTTTATAGAATTTTAGTTTGGGTGATGATCAGAGTTGGAAAGAGAAAAGTTCCTCTGCTGAGTTTGTGGAATAGATTTGGAAGCAACTCAGCCTTTTGTAATACTCTAAGCATCGGGTACATAAAAAACAAAAAATGACATGGCATTACAAGTAAGTTGAAATATGGTAACCAATTCAAGATGTGTAAGACAATAGAGAGGGATAACAACTTGTATCCTTTATGACCCCAAAAAAGCATCAGCAGCAGCATATACAAAGTATAGAAGAAACAAGAACAAAGGCAGCAGCAGGAGCTGAAAGCCACAATCATCATGGTGATGTGACAGCAACTACTGCTACTACTTGCTGAACTCACTATTCCTCCATTGACTCCAGATTTGTTCTCGTTCCGAGTGTCATTAATGAATTTAGATTTTTAATTTGTATTAAATACCTTTGTTAGTTTTATTTGCGAATGTTTTTCCTATATAAACTCAAATGTGGAGAAAGTATATCTGGATGGTGAAGATACTACGACTGTTCACAAGTCTTGTTACCATTGTGATATCATTATAACACAGGGAGGAGCAGTTACTATTGCGATTTCAAGAGTTAAAAGTGGAAAGGCACAAGTTCAAGGAATTGTGCCTTTACTAATCAGCAGAGCATCATCACTGTTAATCAAGAGAAGAGTTTATGAGGCATTTGTATGCAATGTTATGATGTATGGAAGTAAAATCTGGTAAGTGACGGGTGAGGACATGCGTTGCATGGAGAAAAATGGTATGAAAATGATATGATAGGTGCATAATGTGTGTTTTAAAGACAGGCTTAGTTCTTGGAATAGAAGAAACTACTCACAAAAGCAGCAGTACACTTGTTTGGTGTTTCAAGTTTTAGTATCGCGGAAAGAAAAAGGGATAATGAACTGAGTGTTGAATTTGGTGGCAAAGAGGCCTATATTGACACAGTTTCATGTGTCGGGGACTTGATTTTCAGCGGAAAAAAGAACTTGAGTTTGTAGTTGGATTTATTTTATACATGGCATTAATTTGTATATGAAGAGAATAGTTACTTTAAAATTAACTCACTGAGGAAGACAGGTAGATGACTGTTCGACATCTGAAAAAAATGTCAAAGCTGAGATTTGTTAGTATGAATTGCAGTGTTGGTGAAAAAGAGTTCTATTAGTTTTCATTTTGGGATTACATTTCTGATGACGTCAAAGTAAGATTAAACTTGGAAAGTATAGGGAAGATTATGCAGAACAGTAGGATTTGATGGTTGAAATAATGAATAAGAGTTTATGAGTTAGTAGATGTAGCACAGCTGAAGTAGCAAGTTCAGTTCACAAAAGAAGGCGATTGGAGAAAGTGATAAAATTGAACCTGAGAGAAAGAGGGATCAATAAAAACCTACCCAAAGATAAGAGTTTGGAAATCAATTTTTTTAAAGCCGTCCAATACGTACAAGTATGCAAAATGAAACAGGGAACACCATCTGTTATTATTAGAGAGCGATAGTTGATAACGACTCCTGTGTGAACTCCTAGTGAGTAAAAACAAACGAACAAACAATAATAATAATTACAATCTTTAATTATGAAATTCTCAATTCTACAAATCCAACACTATTAAAATTATTTATATCTATGACCACCGAACATATATTAGACAGTGCCCCCCCCCAATAAAAATAAAATAAAAATAAAATAAAAAAGAAACAAAAACAAAAAAGAACAGGCGATAATGGCTCGAAGGACGGTTTTATGACAAGAAAGTAGATATCGTACTTCACCTATCAAGAAAAAAATGTAATGCTTGGGAGAATTGTATCATGAAGAACGGACATATACTACACTGACCATCAAAGAGGGAGGTAATACCTGGGAAGATCTTATGACAACAGAGTAGATACTATACTGCACTACATCCTTAATAAAAAGTAGGAGGTTATAGGTAAGAGGATTGTATCATGACAAGAGAACATATACTACACTATTATCCTATTCTGAATTGAATATTGAAGATCATATATTAGCTTGAAATACTAGAGTAAGTTGAACTGAGCATTAAAAGATAGTAATAGTATAGTTTCAGCTTCAGACAGACCCTGAATCTTCATTATAAATAGATGATGAATTGAAAAAGTGTGTGACTGTTACTAGACATTTTGCAATGTTTTTTTTTTTTTTTTTTTTGCATTTGGGGGGAAACTATTCTATGCAAAAAGTGTAAGAAAATTGACCTCGTTGTGAATTTTTCCCACTGATGTACATTTTATTTATTGTATTTTGTCCTCGCGAATATTTATTGCATTTAAAGACATTTGATTTGTAGAGATGTTGGCGGTTCCGAATATAAAACATTTTACTTTTAGCTCTCGTTTCCCAGGGGAAAACCTGTGAGGGCTGTGACAATTTTCCAACAGATGTTACCAAAAGGATTATGCAGCTGTCTAAGTTTTGATTCCCCAGCTATCAACCATTTGTCTTCAGAGTTGGCACCGTAAGAATTTATTGCCAATATTGGGCTGAAACATTGACATGTATAGATTAATGCATATCACAATGGTAACAAAATAAAGCTCTATCTCTCTATTTCTTGTCCCTCTCCATTGTCTCTGTCGCTATATATATATATATATATATATATATATATATATATATATATATATATATATATATATATATATATATAAGCAAACATTGTCAAAACTAACACACATCTCTCCTTAATTATACTTTTTATTTTTTTCAATTTTTCTTATGATCTTCTATTGTGTAAAAATTTAAAAAAAATGTTCCACATGTATCACAAATGTTTTCGGTTCTCCGTCAAATCATCATCAGGTGTAAAAGCAAATAAACAAAATAGCCGAAGAAAAAAGAATTACAAAAGGTAATCGTGAAACAGGTGCATAAAATCAATTAGATACTGGGAGGAACATTTTCACATTGATAAGTTGTATTATTTGTACTTGAGAGTTATTTTCACAACGTGTTAGTCGATGTAAGCTCCGACCTTCTTCAAATGGCCGCAATTCTATTCTGAGTATTGTCTGCACAGAGGATTGAACCTTCAACTTTCAGAAGAGTGTCACTTACAGCTGGATTTTATCTGGGAATTAATCTGTTACATGATAGGTCATTGCGGTCAATTCTTACATGAATTTTGGGAGCTTAAACCTATGTTTGTTTTTAGATGTACAATCTTACTACTTATCACTATAGATCACTACTTATTACTACTACTATTATATATATATATATATATATATATATATATATATATATATATATATATATGTTGCATAGGGACAATCATATTGAGCCAATACATATAACGAATGACGATGATGAGAGGAAGAGAAGGGAAGACATTTATACATATTACGGTTCTGTGGGTTCTTATAGCATAACTGACTCAACTGACTGCTCAAACCTGACTGCCCAACTGCCGACTCTTCTAATCTGCTAATCCTAGCTCCTATTACTGAGAAATTCCTTTTTTACTATGACGTCAGATATGTGGTTCTAAAACGTGACCAACTCACGTGGCTAAGCATACGTTTCCAAAACACACTTCTGCAAACAAAGAATTCTGAACTAACCTATTTTTCAACCTAACCTATTTTTACAATATATTTTTAATTTGTATTGTTCATTCTTTTTTAGCTGACCTTTTAAATTCAGTTTTCATCAGCATATATACTAGGGTCATTTCGATCATTATCACTGCATGATCAGCATTCCCAAGTGGGCTGTCAGCATTTATTATACAATCCTCGGGAACTGTGGTCAGAAACAGATCTAGAAGTGATGCGTGTTGTTCTTGCTGGTCAGGGAAACGGGTTGGAAACGTAACCATTTGTGATAGGGAGTGAGATATAGCGAAGCTAAGTGTTGTGCTGCCCGCTGCATCTGTGTGAGTAGAGAATCCAAGCCAGTTTTTGTGGTGAACCAAATACATGTACTTGTGCGCTAGTGTCAAGGGAGAGTGCTGGGTCTATGCTGTCAGAAACTTTGTTTATTATGGTGCACATAAAGGTTTGATCGTCCGTTTTTTGGGATTATTTCTCTTGTCAGGGGGAGGGTGTTACGAAGTTAGACTCCAAGTCCGTGCATATGTCTGTCAGAGTCCTTACGGCAGAGTGAGAGATAGCCAGGCATGTTAAAGTAGTTAGAGGGGATGGAGTAGTGTAGGTTAGTCTCGCTTAGTGCTAAGATATCCGTACAAATATCAGTTTGCAATTTGCATACAAATATCAGTGTGTGAGGTCGCCAAGCTAATCAAGAATCTTGATTCCAGTCAAGCAACTGGCCCTGACGGTATTCCAATTATAGTGTTAAAAAGCTTCAACCAGAACTTGCCCTCATACTTACAAAACTCTTTAAGTGTTGCCTTAAGAAGAAGTGCTTTCCAACACCCTGGAAAACATCATCAATATGCTCTGTACTTAAGAATTTAAGTGATAAGTCATCTCCCTCTCAGTATGACACTATTGGTGTCATGAATGCATGCTGCAAGGTGCATATTGAAGTGAGGGGGGTGTTTGACCGGACGGGATGGGGTGAAGGAGTGCAGAGAAATGCAAAACCTTAGCTAGGAAAATAGGACCAGCCGCCGATGTGTCATTGTAAGCTTGTTAGACGCAAAGCAGATGTTGTGTTG
Organism: Euprymna scolopes; assembly: GCF_053919585.1. Lineage (NCBI taxonomy): Eukaryota > Metazoa > Mollusca > Cephalopoda > Sepiida > Sepiolidae > Euprymna > Euprymna scolopes. The sequence goes on along the minus strand of NC_136484.1, from coordinate 149,203,490 downwards.
CCTCAAAAAGGGAGACAGATTTGGAATTATCTACATGTCAAAAGAGATGGTCTTGTTTTTCAAATAGAGGAAAAGAGGGCAGAAGAGGGATGTTCATGTCTGATTGGGACAAAGCAGAAATGTCTATGGGATTTTGTCAGAAAGAGAAAAAAACAAAGAATAATTGTTTTTGTCTCATTGTCGTTATATATCAGTTAACATGAAAGGTTGTTTTTAAAACCTCTGTTGAGAGATCTGAAGAGATCCAGAGACCCTTAGCTAATTAAGGCTGACAACTTAGAATGGGGGTCAAGGGTAGGGGTCGCCGCCAGGCATTGTTTTACTTGGAATGACTAATCACTCCTAATTTGATAATATGTTAAAACCTCAGTACAAATTAATAGGATAAAGGGGAGAGAGAGAGACACTGAATGGACAAGACGAAGGGTAAGCTTTAAGAGGAGGAAAGAAGGAGTGTTTGTAACCACTCTCTGAAGGAAAGGTGGGGGAAAAGGGGTTGGATTTAGAAAAAGGAATTCTAAAAAGTGAAGAGTCTTAGCCAGCAAGCTGAAGGGCTGTGCTTGTCAAGTGCTCCCGCTTTGGGAGCCCTGAGGGCCTGATGTTATGATGTTAACTAGCCTGCGTTAATGGGAAATCTGTGACTTTACTGGTCTATTATTACATCGTTTCACTGCTATAGTGGGTCACCTCAATTTAGATAGTAGCTCTTATGAAGTAATGAAATTAATAAATAGTTTGTTACTGTTTGTTTTTGATGAGGACTCTTCATTTTGCAGCAAGCTGCAAGGACCAACGGAGTGATTGATGCACCCGGAGACCACCTACACAGGATAGGAGACGATTCGATCGAGAGGCAAAGCGCCCCACTATGAAAACACAGTGAGTAAGGATGATCAACAGGCCAACTTGTAACGAAACAATGCACGATCGAAAGAACACCTGCCACATCGGGTGGAATCCGACGAGGTTAAGGACACCCGGTGTACCCGATGGAAATGTAACGGTATCGGTCATTATACTCAGTACCGACCAATAAGTCTACTGTGTGTCATGAGTAAGCTGCTGGAATTCATATTAAAATAGAGAAGTAGTCAACCACTTCAGCAAAAATATCCTTCTTAGTGACATGCAATATGGTTTCCGTTCTGCCAGATCTACAGCAGATGTGCTAACGGTTATATCTCATAGTATTAGCGAATCTCTTGACAAAGGCTTCCTCTCTAGGGCAATTGCTCTTGACATATCAAAGGCCTTCGATAAGGTATGGCATAAGGGCCTACTTCACAAGATTTCCAGCTACGGTATAACTGGAAATGTTTTCTCTATCATTAAATCATTTATCTCCAATAGGCTCAGTAGAGTAGTAGTTGATGGGCAGAAATCAGAGGCCTGCAGTATTAATGCTGGAGTCCCTCAGGGGTCCATCCTAGGCCCAACTCTCTTCCTGATATACATCAATGATCTCCCAAAACACATACTTAAATCATTCGTTGACATCTATGCTGATGACACAACCATCTATGGCAACACATCAAAGGCCGTAAATGACAAAGTTCTCTCTAATTCTCTCTCCTCTGATCTTGAGCGCATGATACAGTGGGGGAAGAGATGGCTGCTTACCTTTAATACATCTAAAACCAAGCTCCTATCTTTACATCATAAATACTCTGATCCCCATCTGGCATCAATTGAAATGGATGGCTCTCGTCTAGGGGAGGCCCCTTGTTTTGACAAGCTTCTGAGTTTGACCTTTACTCCTGATCTGAAATGGAACACATACATCAAGTCTGGTGCCCAGGACGCTGGGAAAATGGTGGGATCCTTCTAATGCTCCAGAAGATATCTCACTAGTGATGCAATTCTCTATCTGTATAAAAGCCAAGTACGTCCAAGGATGGAGTACTGCTGCCACATCTGGGCAGGAGCTGCTAAAAACAACCTATCCTGCCTTGACAGAGTACAAAATAGACCGTGGCTTAGTGGGGGATGCCATTTTCTCTTCCTTGCAACCTCTCTCCCACAGAAGAGACGTTGCGAGCTTATCTTTGTTTTATCGTTATTTCCATGGCAAGTGCTCGTCTGAGCTCCAACTCTGGTCCCTCCTCACCAATCTTTCACGAAAAACACCCGTCTAGCTGAAACCACTGTCAATAATTTTCCCCGCTCTTTATCTGTGCCTAAAGACTGCATGCCTGCGGAAATCTCTTCCGCTTGCCTGTTTACCTCCTGACTTCCACTTGGATGTCTTCAAGTCTAACATAAACAAATTCCAGATGAACCGCCCCCTTAAGTAATGACACTTTATCAAATCTCCAATACTAACGAATAATACAACACTACCCCATTGATTACTGTACACACAATAACCCTTATCCCCGAGTGCCTTCTGGGCTTTGATATGTGGTGATCTCCATGTAATATATATATATATATATATATATATATATATATATATATATGCGTTGTTTATTTGTTTACAAAATTTTGCCTACCAAACTTTTTTAGTCTACAGACATGAAACTTAATATATAGTGTATCCAAACTCATGCAAAACTTTATATATGTTTTGTTTTTTTGGCCGAGGATAATTGGTGCAAATGTGTGAAAATTAAAAAAATGGAATTTGCCAGATGAAAGTTGAACGATAGCATTACGTAATTGCATCTGTAACGTAATAGCTATTGGTTGATGTTTTAATTTTTAGCCTTGCAGCAAACATGTCTTAGCCGGGGAATATTGGTGCAAAAGTGTGAAAATTAAAAATAAAATGGAATTTGTCAGATGAAGGTCGAACGATGCCATTACGAATATGCATGCGTGATAGCTATTGGTTCGGGTTTTAATTTTTACCTTTGCAGCAAACATGTCTTCATAGCTCAGGCATTAACTTCAAAGGAAAAAAGCAAATCGTAAGCTAAACGCTTTGGTTTTGATTCTCGGTGGTGATGCAAGTGTTATTTAAAAAAAAAAACTTTTTAATCCTTACTATATATGAGTTCAATATAATATAATAATAAATACGAAATCTGCATTAATCCAAATATCATATTTAAGCGTACTTTACGCTAGGCAATGCCGGGTGGCCTGCTAATATATATATATATATATATATATATATATATATATATATATATATATATATATAGTAATTTATAATATATATATATATATATATATATATAAATTACTAACTAGCTCTACCTACGTATTGAGCACTTTTGAAGTAAATACTTAAAGTTTACACATAAATCTATACTTTCGTATATTAATTTTATGTGAGTAAATTAAGTAGTTATATATATATATATATAAAAATTGTAAATCAATGAATTTCCAAAAACTCTCATTGAAATGAAATGAAGTGGTTGAGTTTCATATCAAAGAATTTTTATTATTCTAAGCAAGACAAAAAAGAATATATATATATATATATATATATATATATATATATATATATATATATACATATATATATATATGTATATATATATATATATATATATATATATATATATATATATATATATATATACGTTTCATTTTTTATTACCGTTTTTTTCTGTTTAGTTACATTATTGTTTCGGCTACGCAAACGTTTTTTGGCCGTCATGTAGCCTTCTCAGACTTTTACAGAATCATATTCCCCCCCCCCCGCCTCCCAACCTAAGCGAACACCCAACAGGTCAAGACATACTTATCAAGAAATCATCTCACCAAACCAACAAGACGCCAACAACTAAACCATAGAACTCGAAATTTAAAGTAACACCCCTCTTCCTACCTCTACACATCTCCCTCCCCCCTTCATGTGTCCCTATGTCCTTAGCCACACCAGAGATGAACTTCCCAGACCCTCCACAACCACCTAATTTTCTTGAACTTCAAAACTAAAGCACCACCGACCTACCAAGTACCCCCCCACCTTTCCCTTTTTTCCCTTCTTCTTTTTCCGCTTTTCTCGCACCCCTCCCCCTGACATCATTCACTCTTTCATTCCACCATAAACGAACATTTCTGTAAAAGTCTGAGGAGGCTACATGACGCCCAAAAAACGGTCGCGTAGCTGAAACAATAATGTAACTAAACAGAAAAAAACGGTAATAAAAAATAAAACGCATATTTGCTCTACAACAGTATTGAGCACTTTCTTCAGGTTTTTATTAATTACCATTTCTACTAAATATATATATATATATATATATATATATATATATATATATATATATATATATATATATATATATATATATCTGATTATGACTGACGTTAGGAAAGCATGCTACACGCATGGATTCAATAAAGTTAAAAATTTTGTGCAGATTCCCAACTTCAACATAAAGATTCCAAAGTCTAACAGGAGACACCTGAAGAAGGTTGGAAGCTACTTCTTTGAAAGATGGAATCCAAAATGGCAAACCAAACACGGAGTCTAGATAAAATCGTCCTAAAACAACGGGCAACATCAATCAACATTTAGCATTTTATTTTGTTTCATTTTATAAAATCACTAATTGTTTTTAGTAACCCCCATTCAAACTGATAAAATTCCACACACATATATATATATATATATATATATATATATATATATATATATATATATATATATATATATATATATATATATTTTGTAAATAAAAAAAAACTTAAATACCAGGAATAATGTTCAGTATTTTGGTGACTGAAACTAGTTTAGAGAATCGGCAAAAAAGACGCCAGCTACTGAAAGAAGTTTTTCGGATATAAAATATTCATGTGTAATCTTTAACTTTATATATATCCTGGTCAGAAAAGATTACATACAGCACCGGTATTTTATTTAATTAAAATAAACATGCATTCACAAAAAAATATTTTTAAAACATAAAGTTCATCATTCGCCTTAAGCATGAAACCCCCGGATCGTTTTTTGTTGGGAGGAGGGCGGTTTGATGGTCATCCAATTTTGTCAAAAATTGTTAGGCTTATTTTAGCCACTTTCACCAAAGTACCACATTCACTTTGAAGCTTGATCTTACGTAGATGATCCCTAATTTGTTTGATAAGGATTTGATTTACAAAAAAAAAAAAAAAAGGAAAAAAATAATATAATAATAATGATGAGGAGTGGAACAACATTTTCAGATATTAAAAAAATAATTGATTGTGGAGAATGGGACAATATTTAAAAAAAAAAGTAAAAAAAAAAAAAAAACAACAACACTTAGCGTTTCTAAATGGTCATCTATCTTACACTGCCCAGGCTCAATGTTACTTAAATTCGATGATTTAACTAGGATCAGTGTGTCAACATGATATATACTAGTAGGTTAGGTGGTTTAATTATTATCAATGTGAATTATGAAACTGGTTGAAATCTAGGTGTACTTATTATATTCACTTATACAAAAGTATGAACACGCCCCCCTCCCACCGTCTCCAACTATGTGTCAAATAGGCTAAGAAATGATTCATTGGCCTGCATTTAAAATCTTGACATCTCTGCTTACCCCTACATTGCTTCCAATTGTTTTGAATTTTTCTGCACCACTAGATTTTAAGCATTGCCAGATTTAGGAAATTTCGATTGTGATTAAGATTGCGCCACGCATGCTTCACTTAGCATCGAGGTACCCATTCAGATGATATATATTGTCTCTATTTACTTGCCTCCCTATGACAACAGAGTTGGACATGCGATCGTTTTTTTATGTTCTAAAAATCTAGTGGCACTCTAAATTAAGGATATGTAAGATGAAATGTAGTATTAAAGCAGATACTACACTTTGTTCCAAGCCAAAAGAATAGTTGTGAGGTCAGAAGATGAAAGTGCAAACTCTACATTTGATAAGACCTTATATGGCTATACAGCTTAATTCATAATCTATCTTATTTCTCACAAGAAAGTTGTCGATGCAGTTGTTGATGTCACACTTCTTCAGACACTGCTGGGTCAGTAAAAGATAGACTTAGATCTGATGACCTCAGAGGAAGATTAGATCTGAACAGTATAAAAACAGGAGACTCCAATATTATGGTCACACTGAAAGAATGGATGAGGATTCTTGGGTTAATAGATGTAGAGAACAGTAAAAAAAAACATAGGAGAAGATAAAAAGGATGGACCTGAGAGAACAAGGAACAAATAAAAACCAGAGAGAGGTTAGTATGTAAAAAAAAAAAACAATCACCAAGAAAAGTATTATTTGGACTGCGGTTTTTATCAGAGAGGTTATTCTCACAACGTTTCGGCCAATGTAACCTTCGACCTTCTTCAGATGCATCTTGTCAAACTTGTGAATCTTTCTGTTGAACTCCAGAATTTGTACTGAATTTTGAATGAAGGGGAGTAGCTTGCTCTCGTTGTGTCAGCCATGACTGGGTAGAATAATTGCATCCCTATTGTTATCCATACTGAGGATTAAACGATTAATCTTCAGGAGATCATCGGATTAACTGATTATTACTTAGAACATATTTGTTAGGCCATAAGTCCCTGCAAAAATTTAAGGAACTTTAGAAGTATTCTAATATGGTAGTATAAAACATTCGTCGATCATCATTCAATCCCGGGTAACATTGGGTCTTCCTGCTAGTATATATATATATATATATATATATATATATATATATATATATATATATACCTATAAATTTGATTTTTTTCTGGCTCTTACATTGATATTATAGCACTACTTTTTCTATTTAAAATTTATTAAAACAAACTTTTTAATATACTTAGTCATGTATATGCAAGCGACTACATGAAGGTTACATAATTTGCATCTTCCTTTGAAAAACGAGAGTTAATTAACTGCTTATTCATTTTTTCTGCAGTTTCTAATTAGATGATTGGTTTCAGTTCACTATTACACTGAATTCTATTCATGCATAGTTATATTCTGCATAATTTAGTAGAATTTAAGATGCAAGCGTTCTAAAACATATGCGAAAAGTCTCTAGCAAACTCCTCTCTGAATATTTGTTCTACAGACTTGAAATTTGATTTATATGGTATTTGGACCAGTAGCATACTTTCAATTTGTTTTTTAGCAAGCAAAAATTGCTGCTATAGGGTCAAAATTGAAAAAAAATATATTAACCATGGCAAGATAAGTCAAATAAAACATTACACCTGCTGTTTGTTTTGCGCATGCACAAAATTAAACATTCATAGCTCAAAGTCGCTTAGCTTTTAATTTTTCATGTTCGTTTGTCTCTAGCTCAGACGGTAACGACAATGGAGAGATAAATAATGACTAAAGCTGGAGTGCTTAGCCTTCTGGTTTCGATTTTAACAGATGATAGCCAAGTCATATTTTTTTGATAACTTTTCAAATCATTACTATATATTGGATAATAATCGATAGAGAATAGGCTCTATTATCATTCAGATACAATAGTGTTTGAATATATGGTTAAGAACTGCCCACCTGTAGAACTCTCTTCAGTTTATATATTATTTAACTGGAATTCATTATTGAGATGAGTATTATTCATTAATTTATTTTATTTATTGCGGACTATTATTCTCATCTTTACTAGTTTTTGTTTTCACGACATTTCGGGATTGTCTGAAGATAGCGGTTTCAATCCTACCCAAAGCCGTCCAGAGGCTTACTTGGCCAAAACGTGGTGAGACGACAACAACTACGGATGGCAGTGATTGCTGAGAATGCAGTTAAAAGATTCAAATTTCCTATACATCGCGGTTACCACCTGACGAAGGCCAGAGGAATAGTAGCTCGAAACGTCGTGAAAACAAAAACTAATAAAGATGAGAATGATAGTTCTCTTCAGTTTGTCTGCTTTCCAGCTGACTACAATTTGGTCGTCTTCAAGTTCAATGTAAACAAATTCTTCATGAACCGTCCCCTTAAGTAATCCAATTTACCAAATGTCCACTACTAACAATTACTACGATATTATCCTATTGACTACTGTACACCCATTAACCCCTATTGCCGAGTGGCCTTCAGGCCTTGATAAGTGGTGACTACTATGTAAAAAGAAAGTGTTAGTTTTACTCATTTAGAACTGCTTTAAAGCTTCACCTCTCACTCATTTTACGACCAAATTACAAACAAGGTTTACAGTTCATAGGTCACCTTCTCAGCTATATTTTGAAAAATAATTTTCAATTTTCGTTCAGTAAAACAAGTTATAATAAAATTACTGGTGTTCAAAAATTCTCAGGAATGGAGAGACGTTTTTTTCTTTCGATTGGCTGTTGGTTACCATAGCAACCAAATCTTTTACGCTACCTCAAATCGGCTGGAAACAGCGGAGATGATGACAACAGGATATAAAAAAAACTGTTGTTAATAATTCACCACTGTCCCGAGCTGTCGTTTAGCTGTATTGTCGCTAATAATTCACAGGTAACAAGTGAAACAGAGAGAGAGAATTTTATTTCAAAGCAAAGCCTGGAAAAATCATGGATTACATAAAAAAATGCGAGCATGAAAAGTAATATGGTTAAGATTTAAACATAGAAAAGTAAAAGGACTAGTTGTTAAAACTGGAAAAGAAAAAGACAAGATATTCTAGTAAAAAATATAAATTTATAATTTAAAATATTGCTATAATAATTAAGAATTGATTATATAATGTTAAATTGAATTTTAAAATATTGTTAATGCTGCAATATTTTAAATGATAAATTTATTATATTTTTAGTAGGATATATTGTCTTCTTCTTTTCCAGTTTTAACAACTAGTCCTTTTACTTTTCTAAATTCAATCTTAACCATATTACTTTTTATGCCCGCATTTTTTTATGGAATAATAAATAATACATCTGCGTGAATGAAATATATATATATTTAATATATTTCTAAAGACACTAGTGTTTCATGCTTAATCATAATTTAATGCAATCATCAGTGTAGAAAGTGAAAATTACCGCCAGTCAAAAAGATTTGAAACCAGCCACAAAGTCACCCTTGATTCGTAGGTCGGTATTATACCCCCAGGATACCAGAAATCAACATAAGAATTGAGTGAAATTAAATGCTAAATCAGCGGGCATAAACAGTAAACAGTCAGAGAGTATTCAATGATAGAAAGTAGGAATGTTACATTTGCATTTAGGTTGACTACTTTACCTTAATTCTCTAAAGAAGGCTCAACATTATTTTTTTATAATGATATTTAATAAATAATTATTAACACTTGTTTTTACACTTACAGACATTAGGTTTCATGCTTACGCAATCATCAGTGTAGAATGTGGAAATTATTGCTAGTCGGGAGATTCGAACTCACAAAGACACACTGGACTGTGTAGGCTAGTATCTATCTATCTATCTATCTATCTATCTACTTCTCTATATATATCTCTCACTCTTTCTGTCTGTCTGTCTGTCTGTCTATCTATCTATCTGTCTGTCTGTATCTCTGTCTCTGTCTCTGTCTGTCTGTCTGTCTATCTGTCTGTCTCTCTCTCTCTCTCTCTCTCTCTCTCTCTCTCTCTCTCTCTCTATATATATATATATATATATATATATATATATATATATATATATGCTAGCAAAAGTAACCGTCGTTGACTGGGTTCAAAAACAGCCTACAGAAAATGGATTCTGATTTATGAAAGTATGATAGGTTATGAAAAGAAAGGGTTGTAAATTTGGGTTGAATTTGGGGCTATCAAAACCAAAGCAAAATATGATGAAAGTAAAAATAAAATAGATAAACCCCATAATTTATTATACCATACCTGTTCACACTGAAACACTTATCACAATATTCTGTGGATCTATATTAAAAAACCTTGTTAAACTTTGTGACATATTTTCATTCTATGGAGGTCAGGTGCGAACGAACACCCCATAATTTTATTATACCATATTTCTTCAAACTGAAACATAATTATCAAAGTATACTTACGCAGATAGATATGAAAAGTCTTTATTAAAGTTTGTGCCTATTTCCATTCTATGGAGGCCAGGCGCGAACACAGACCCCACAATTTTATCATACCATCCCGATTTAAGTTAAAACATACTTATCAAAGTATTCTTATGTACATCTATATCAAAAACACTTGTAAACGTTTTTTTTTTAATTTTTAAATTTTTTATTTCCATACTTTGTGGACCAGGCGCGAACGAAGGCCCCACAATTTTAATGAATCACCGTTCTGCCAGATCGAACATACCCATTTCTGTGTCTCGATACATCTTCTATCATTATATGTAATCATTTTGTTTAAATAATAAACAATATAGGAGCCTATTCGTGACCACACACACACACACACACACACACACACACACACACACACACACACACACACACACACACACACACACACACACACACACACACACACACACACACATTCAGATTAATATTTTATTAATATATAAAATAAAAATTACAATTATATATATATATATATATATATATATATATATATATATATATATAAAATAAAAATTACAATTAAATTTACCAAAATGATCCAAGATGGTAAAAATTAAAGTATATTATAAATATTAAAGAATTAATATTTATAAAGTTATCTCAGCCAGATGTAAAAAAAGTATTAAGTGTTCGGTCGTATATATATATATATATATATATATATATATATATATATATATATATATATATATATACTGGAATACCAGTGACCCGTAGGGTCAGTATATGTTATAGCTAGCTATGGAATAGTGACTATATTAATTTTGCCAAAAATATGCACGCTTGCATATACAACAATGGCCACTATGTTTACCATAAGAAATTACATTGCTTAAAAACTATTTATTTGCGGAAAATTTAAATGCAATATTCGTTTTCAGCATATCCGAAAACCTTGTCGGAAAAGTCATTTTAAAATATCTGTTGGCATGGAAACCAAGTAAAAATTCACCAAAACTTCTATTTTTATATTTGCTTTTTTAAAAAAAAGCTACATTATATAGTATTGGGCATCCGTGCCTTAAAATTTGTCTGACTTTGTAAAATAGCTTCGTAAACAATGAAGTGCGACTCTTAACGAAAGCGAGTATGGTAACAGGTACTTATTGTACATTTTTTTAGTTTTGTCGTTTTCTTAGACCGGACAATGACAGTTAACCATGCTAATTATTTATAATAGCGATTATCTTCATATATATCATATATTAGCAGTGATTAAAGAGTTGGGCCGAATATGCCAAAGAAGATTCTGAATATTATTTTTGGCTCACATCAACTCTGGCCTTTTCAGATCAATTTCTTCTTTTCTTTTTCTAGCCAATAAGCTATTTGAAAAGCTTAAAAAGTAGAAAGAGGTGGGAAATTACAAATTTGATTTTATGAATATAGTGAGTCAAACTAAATCGAATATTCACAGGTAACACGAATTAGAAAAAAATACATTGCGGACATTACCAAGGCTGCTGCAAAAAAGGTGGGATCTCTCTACTGTGTCAGGAAATTAGTCACAGCAGAGAGTATCCTATATCATTACAATACTACAATTCGCCCATGCATGGAGTATTGTTGCCACATCTGGGCTGGTGCTTCTACCTATTTTCTCTCATTCTAAGGCAGTATTCAAAAGAGAGTTTCAACTCTAATAGGACCTGCACTATCAGCCAAGTTCAATCTCTGTTTCATTGCTGCAATGTTGCATGTCTGTGCATGTTTTAAAAGTACTTTAATGGAATGTGCTCTGATGAACTCATAGCATTTGTTCCCCTCTCAACATACATACTCTTGACGATAAACAGCAAAATTTCACTCTTTCGTTGTTGAGGTCCTTAGATGCCGGAAAATCTACTCTAAGAATTTTTTCCTTGGACTGCTAACCTTGAAATACTCTCCCTTTTTCTGTTTCACTGACTATACTAACCTGTACACAGTTCCCTGTTAGACATTATTCTAAATAGTAGCCAAGTGGAAATATACCTTGTTTTGTGTGAAAAAGAGTAAAATAATTTTAAATAATTCTCTCTTCTCTACATACTCTGGTGAGTTAGTGTGCTGCAGAATGATTACTGGTGTGCTGCAAATAGACAATAGCTAGAAACCATTTAATTTTATTTGGTTTAATAAACACGTTTCATTTCTTAACCATGATGACACTGCTTAATTAAAAAATCACCACATTTCTAGAATCTAAACATTTTGCTAAACTTTTTTTTATGGTTTATATTAGTAATGGTATGATTAATTGGAATACTAGGAGTTTTTCTATGTATTGGGACTTAGTATCAAAGCTGTGTATTTTAGACGTGATTTCGATACCAAAACGATACCAGATATTGAATACAGGATATGTTGATTTATCTAAATAAAATAATCTTCGTTTTTATTATTCTATTTCCAAAAATGCTTTATGAGTAGAAATTATTTATTTAGCGTTGATGACGTAAAGATAGGAGTTTGGTTTTAGATGCATTAAAAGTAACCAGCCACCTTTTCCCCCACTGTACCACGCGCTCAAGATCAGAGGAGAGAGAATTTGAGAGAACTTTGTCATTTACGGCCTTTGATGTGTTGCCATAGATGATTGTGTCATCAGTATAGATGTCAACAAATGATTTAAGTATGTGTTTTGGGAGATCACTGATGTATATCAAGAAGAGAGTTGGGCCTAGGATGGACCCCTGAGGGACTCCAGCATTAATACTGAGGGCCTCTGATTTCTGCCCATCAACCACTACTCTTATGAACCTATCAGAGAGAAATGATTTAATTCCAGTTATACCGTAGCTGGAAATCTTGTGGAGTAGGCCCTTATGCCATACTTTATCAAAGGCTTTTGATATGTCAAGAGCAATTGCCCTGGAAAGGAAGCCTTTGTCAAGAGATTCGCTAATCCTATGAGATATAACAGCACATCTGCTGTAGATCTTGCAGAACGGAAACCATATTGCATGTCACTAAGAAGGCTATTTTTGCTGAAGTGGTTGACTACTTCTCAATTTTAATATGAATTCCAGCAACTTACTCATGACACACAGGAGACGTATTGGTCTGTACTGAGAGGGAGATGACTTATCATCTGAATTCTTAAATACAGGGAATACTGATGAGGTTTTCCAGGGTGTTGGGAAGCACTTCCCTTTAAGGCAACGCTTAAAGAGTTTTGTAAGTATGGGGGCAAGTTCTAGTTGAAGCTTTTTCAGCACAATGATTGGAATGCCGTCAGGGCCAGTTGCTTTACTGGAATCAAGGTTCTTGATTAGTTTGGCAACATCACGCACAGATATTTGTATGTTGCAGAGCTTGTTGTCCGTTATAGGAGGAAATACAGGGAGTTGATGGTCATTGTCGCATAGGGTAGAATTAGCTGCAAAGTTCTTGGCAAATAGTTTGGCCTTGCAAACAGTTTGAAGTTCCGGCTACGATTTGTCACATCGGTTGACTAGTGACAACAATTATGTTTCAATATGTTAGCTTAAAGAAAGGAAAGAGTGTCGATAATAATCAATGAACAAGATGGGCTTGCTTTTGTAATTGTACCATTTACGAATGACTGCCCTCAAATTTGATGCTGCTCTCTCTCTCTCTCTCTCTCTCTCTCTCTCTCTCTCTCTCTCTCTCTCTCCCTCCTCTAGAATACTGACAATGTAGGTCATAATTAATCTATAATTAAGACTGACGTTTCTTAATATAAATCACTTTGTTCAAATAAAAACTTATATACATTGAAAAGTGGAGGGTCGAAGATAATTTATAATATAAAGGGCAGTCGTCCGTGTGTTTCTATATCCGACTAAAAGTAGACAATAACAAAACAAATACCCACAAAGGTGGTATTTTCTGGATCCGTGAATGGTGACAACGGATTGTTGGCCAATGGTCAATTATCTATTTTTAAGAATGGTATTTGTCAGTATAAATCAAAAATAATAAAAAGCTATGAGTCGAAGATAATTATGTAATACATGGCCAAGAAGGTTCATATACTGGGTTAACCTGTACTTACTATTTGAAAAAGCCTATGAGCAGTGGTGGTTCATTACAATGTTTATCTTTCACTCAAAATAAAAATAAGTCAACAAATATAAAAAGACCAAAAATCCATTGAAATATGAGTAAGGATGGTTGGTGATAGGTTATTTGTTAATTATTATTTATCTATGGTTTATACCACAATGAGAAAAGACTAGTTTTTGTCAGACTAAATTCATTTGTTCATTATATGTGTGTGCATTGAAGAGCAGAAAATGAAATATAATTATGTAATAAATAGTAGAGAAATTCATTTACTTCGTTACAAGGTGTTTTACTATTCAGAAGAGCCAACCGGAACTGCTGATTCGTTACAAAGCTGTTTAATATCCATTTCACATTTGATCCCTGCTTGATTTTCTTTTCATCTACTTTTTATCTAAATAAGAAAATTAAGTAAAATATATTTTTGTTTTCATAATTCTACATCTACGTTATATTTAATAAAATATTTGATTGATTAATGAAGGGAGAAAATGAGGAAATGAAAAGATGTGTAAGATGTAATAATTAATTTTTTTTAATAGAAATCGCTGCAGACGAGGCGTGAAGCTACTTGGCATAAAGAGCCAACAAAAAAAACGGAAGATAATTAACGAAAAGACAGGAGATACTTGTTGAAAAGATCGATATTTTTGGTAGGAGGAAGTCAGTCAGTAGGAAGAGATTTCTGCAAGCTTGGTTCTTGGAAAAAGCTACTGGGATAGGAAGCCGTATTACAATGAGGTATCAAAACAACAAATTAATGGAGACTACTGGACGAGCGAGCTGGAAAAAAGAAGCATGAAATAGATCAGACAATTCTGATGAACCGATGCCATAATAGTATTAATAGAAAAGACTGAGACAAGCAACATCACGTCTGTGAGAGAGAGGTAGCAAAGGTGGGTCCAATTTACGTTTCTTCACCTTATCAAGAACTTTCAAATGGGGCAGAGACTCACCAGCCCAAATATAACAACAATACTCCATATATGGTCTGATAGTAGGTTTGTAGAGATAGAGAATAGCCTCAGGTGTGAGAAAGTGTTTGAAGCAATAGAGAGAACCGAAATGAAAATATTCGTAAGATATAATAATTAATCTATAAAAATTCAGACTATAGTGGGAAAAGGCTGTTTGTCAGTATAAATCGATTTGTTATTCTCTTGTGTCCATTGAAGAGTGGAAAGCCAAAGCTAATTATGTAAAAAGTTGTAGTGTATGATAGTTTACTTAA
The DNA here is from genome assembly GCF_053919585.1 of Euprymna scolopes. NCBI lineage: Eukaryota > Metazoa > Mollusca > Cephalopoda > Sepiida > Sepiolidae > Euprymna > Euprymna scolopes. The sequence goes on along the minus strand of NC_136484.1, from coordinate 149,188,336 downwards.
TTATTCTGTTCTTGCTATTCGGGGGAGTCCACCGGAAGTACTGATTCGTTACAAATCGATTTTTTTAAGTTCGTTGCTCCCAGTTCGATTCATACTGACTGGTTCTTTTTCATCTATTCTTTTTTTTATATCGAAAATTTCATAAAGCCACAATGAAATTACATTTTAGTTTTCATTTTGAGAAATTGGATTGGTTAAATAAAGTAAGAAAAAACTTTGAAGAGATGAAAATCTTCTTAATTTAATCAAGTCAAAACATTCATCTTTTGTCGTTAGAGAAATAAAAGAGCGAGGAGGGAGGGTTAGAGTCGGGGGGGGGAGAAAAAAAGTTTTTGATATTATTTGCCTCTTCCCAACCTTTTTTACAGTGGCACACTATTATTTTTTTTTTTAAACTGTTGTGACACATCTGACACAAAAATAAATAATTTCTACTCATAAAGCATTTTTGAAATAGAATAATAAAAACGAAGATTATTTTATTTAGATAAATCAACATATCCTGTATTCAATATCTGGTATAGTTTTGGTATCGAAATCACGTCTAAAATACACAGCTTTGATACTAAGTCCCAATACATAGAAAAACTCCTAGTATTCCAATTAATCATACCATTACTAATATAAACCATAAAAAAAAGTTTAGCAAAATGTTTAGATTCTAGAAATGTGGTGATTTTTTAATTAAGCAGTGTCATCATGGTTAAGAAATGAAACGTGTTTATTAAACCAAATGAAATTAAATGGTTTCTAGCTATTGTCTATTTGCAGCACACCAGTAATCATTCTGCAGCACAATAACTCACCAGAGTATGTAGAGAAGAGAGAATTATTTAAAATTATTTTACTCTTTTTCACACAAAACAAGGTATATTTCCACTTGGCTACTATTTAGAATAATGTCTAACAGGGAACTGTGTACAGGTTAGTATAGTCAGTGAAACAGAAAACAGGGAGAGTATTTCAAGGTTAGCAGTCCAAGGAAAAAATTCTTAGAGTAGATTTTCCGGCATCTAAGGACCTCAACAACGAAAGAGTGAAATTTTGCTGTTTATCGTCAAGAGTATGTATGTTGAGAGGGGAACAAATGCTATGAGTTAATCAGAGCACATTCCATTAAAGTACTTTTAAAACATGCACAGACATGCAACATTGCAGCAATGAAACAGAGATTGAACTTGGCTGATAGTGCAGGTCCTATTAGAGTTGAAACTCTCTTTTGAATACTGCCTTAGAATGAGAGAAAATAGGTAGAAGCACCAGCCCAGATGTGGCAACAATACTCCATGCATGGGCGAATTGTAGTATTGTAATGATATAGGATACTCTCTGCTGTGACTAATTTCCTGACACAGTAGAGAGATCCCACCTTTTTTGCAGCAGCCTTGGTAATGTCCGCAATGTATTTTTTTCTAATTCGTGTTACCTGTGAATATTCGATTTAGTTTGACTCACTATATTCATAAAATCAAATTTGTAATTTCCCACCTCTTTCTACTTTTTAAGCTTTTCAAATAGCTTATTGGCTAGAAAAAGAAAAGAAGAAATTGATCTGAAAAGGCCAGAGTTGATGTGAGCCAAAAATAATATTCAGAATCTTCTTTGGCATATTCGGCCCAACTCTTTAATCACTGCTAATATATGATATATATGAAGATAATCGCTATTATAAATAATTAGCATGGTTAACTGTCATTGTCCGGTCTAAGAAAACAACAAAACAAAAAAAATGTACAATAAGTACCTGTTACCATACTCGCTTTCGTTAAGAGTCGCACTTCATTGTTTACGAAGCTATTTTACAAAGTCAGACAAATTTTAGGGCACGGATGACCAATACTATATAATGTAGCTTTTTTTAAAAAAGCAAATATAAAAATAGAAGTTTTGGTGAATTTTTACTTGGTTTCCATGCCAACAGATATTTTAAAATGACTTTTCCGACAAGGTTTTCGGATATGCTGAAAACGAATATTGCATTTAAATTTTCCGCAAATAAATAGTTTTTAAGCAATGTAATTTCTTATGGTAAACATAGTGGCCATTGTTGTATATGCAAGCGTGCATATTTTTGGCAAAATTAATATAGTCACTATTCCATAGCTAGCTATAACATATACTGACCCTACGGGTCACTGGTATTCCAGTATGTATATATATATATATATATATATATATATATATACGACCGAACACTTAATACATCTTTTACATCTGGCTGAGATAACTTTATAAATATTAATTCTTTAATATTTATAATATACTTTAATTTTTACCATCTTGGATCATTTTGGTAAATTTAATTGTAATTTTTATTTTATATATATATATATATATATATATATATATATATATTTAATTGTAATTTTTATTTTATATATATATATATATAATATTAAGCTGAATGTGTGTGTGTGTGTGTGTATGTGTGTGTGTGTGTGGTCACGAATAGGCTCCTATATTGTTTATTATTTAAACAAAATGATTACATATAATGATAGAAGATGTATCGAGACACAGAAATGGGTATGTTCGATCTGGCAGAACGGTGATTCATTAAAATTGTGGGGCCTTCGTTCGCGCCTGGTCCACAAAGTATGGAAATAAAAAATTTGAAAATTAAAAAAAAAACGTTTACAAGTGTTTTTGATATAGATGTACATAAGAATACTTTGATAAGTATGTTTTAACTTAAATCGGGATGGTATGATAAAATTGTGGGGTCTGTGTTCGCGCCTGGCCTCCATAGAATGGAAATAGGCACAAACTTTAATAAAGACTTTTCATATCTATCTGCGTAAGTATACTTTGATAATTATGTTTCAGTTTGAAGAAATATGGTATAATAAAATTATGGGGTGTTCGTTCGCGCCTGACCTCCATAGAATGAAAATATGTCACAAAGTTTAACAAGGTTTTTTAATATAGATCCACAGAATATTGTGATAAGTGTTTCAGTGTGAACAGGTATGGTATAATAAATTATGGGGTTTATCTATTCTATTTTTACTTTCATCATATTTTGCTTTGGTTTTGATAGCCCCAAATTCAACCCAAATTTACAACCCTTTCTTTTCATAACCTATCATACTTTCATAAATCAGAATCCATTTTCTGTAGGCTGTTTTTGAACCCAGTCAACGACGGTTACTTTTGCTAGCATATATATATATATATATATATATATATATATATATATATATATAGAGAGAGAGAGAGAGGGAGAGAGAGAGAGAGAGAGAGAGAGAGAGACAGACAGACAGATAGACAGACAGACAGACAGACAGAGACAGAGAGACAGAGAGACAGAGAGACAGACAGACAGATAGATAGATAGACAGACAGACAGACAGAAAGAGTGAGATATATATATATAGAAGTAGATAGATAGATAGATAGATAGATAGATACTAGCCTACACAGTCCAGTGTGTCTTTGTGAGTTCGAATCTCCCGACTAGCAATAATTTCCACATTCTACACTGATGATTGCGTAAGCATGAAACCTAATGTCTGTAAGTGTAAAAACAAGTGTTAATAATTATTTATTAAATATCATTATAAAAAAATAATGTTGAGCCTTCTTTAGAGAATTAAGGTAAAGTAGTCAACCTAAATGCAAATGTAACATTCCTACTTTCTGTCATTGAATACTCTCTGACTGTTTACTGTTTATGCCCGCTGATTTAGCATTTAATTTCACTCAATTCTTATGTTAATTTTATTTTCTTTTATTTATAGTGCATAATGAGTTTTAATTAATAAAATAATAGATAAATTAATATAATTAACATAATGGATGATCACATTTTAATCTATATACTTTCTCTTTAGGTCCTGTCTCCCCCGTTACACTTAAATATGATGTAGTCCTAGTTATAAATTGGCAATGTTTGAGTTGAAACAGCCAGAGATGTCCTTGGCCTGACGAAGCGATTCCCTTACTGGGTTTTCGCTGAAACATGTATGCTTATGTGTAGCCATTTGTTTATATACTAAATTCACTTATTTTGGCTCTGCCTAAACATTGAGCACTCTTTTGGTAGACACACTTAATAATTACTACCAATGCAATATCTATTCTCCTTTACAGTCGAGCACTCTACTTCGTGTCTCCGAAATAACAAACATGGAAAAGATCAACTTTGAAGTTTCACTTAAAAACATTCCAATACCAAAGAAAAAGGATTACATACTTAAACTTATATTGAAAATGGACGATATAGTTAAAAGAATGAAGTGGAAAGCTTCTTTCTTCATAAAAATAAAGACAGAAATAACACAAAGGAACATTACGGCTTTAAAAGCTGGAAACCCTCACCAGTTATCCCTCAAATAGCTTTGTTCGAAAAGGATTTTTACTCTCTGATCAGGAATTTGTAATTCCACAAACATAAAAATAATTTAAAAAAAAAACTAGACACTATTGTAAACGAAATTAACAACTCTAAATACCTACTTGTCAAAGCGGATAAAACTAACAATTTTTATAAATTAAACAAACAACAATACAATGACCTCTTACTTAAAAACCTGACCAAGGGCTAACAATATTGACCTTATTAATGTGTTATTAATAAAAAACAGTCAAAAATAACGGATAGCTTACTAATAAGCGATAGAGTGGGTAAGCTGGTTGGTAACCAGGCTTATATCCTTCTAAAGGACCATAAACCGAACTTTAATTCTAAACCAACTAACTGACATTATTTCGTTAATTATTCATTACATCGTAAACTTTTTTCAAAAAAGTATACTATTTATTTTATTTTAAACGTTAGTGGCCTAATGAATTATTCACATAACTATATATTTTAACCGATTAATATTAATGTTAATAAATAATTATACTTATGTACATATTACAGTTGAATACAGCCGTTCCTTTTTTTAAATCTTGGGTTCCTATTCTACACAACTTACCTACTGAACTAGGAATTTACTGATAATATTGAAACTCTACTTGAAACTCATTATGCACTATAAATAAAATAAAATAAAATAATAAATAAATTAATATAATTAACATAATGGATGATCACATTTTAATCTATATACTTTCTCTTTAGGTCCTGTCTCCCCCCCCCCCCCCGTTACACTTAAATATGATGTAGTCCTAGTTATAAATTGGCAATGTTTGAGTTGAAACAGCCAGAGATGTTCTCGGCCTGACGAAGCGATTCTCTTACTGGGTTTTCGCTGAAACATGTATGCTTAGTGTAGCCATTTGTTTGTATACTAAATTCACTTATATATATATATATATATATATATATATATATATATATATATATATATATATATATATATATATATATATAATGTTTTGAAACAACCTTCCATCTCATAAGACAATGGCATTCTGCATCTAGCCTGGTGCACTGCAGCATCTGTTGTGGCTATACTGTTCGAAACTGGAATTGGCTTTCTGGATACAGGCTTGGGCAGATAAGAAGATTAAAGTTTGTCCAGTTACCAGGGTCTCGTCATTGCAGACAAAGTCCAATGGAAAGGCAAGCCAATACGGTCAAAGCCAGTGCAGGTGCAGAAGTTGCTGGAAAGGTGTTGCAGCGCTTCATCATACCTCTATTGAGACTTCATACCGAATTTTTTGTTGGGGCTTACTCCCTTAGCCTTTGTCTTTCCCAAGACCTTCATAAGGCAGTGGAGCTATTTGCCATAGCTGGTGTGGTGAACATTTTGAAACATGATGTAAATGATAAATTCATGACGTCACGTCAAAAAGTATAATTATTATGTTCAGGTAATGTTTTAAGATCTATTTTATGTAATCTGTTTGTAAGGACATTTAAATAGCTCAGTATGTAGAATATCAGAATGAAGATCTTAATGTTTCAGTTTTGATTTCCACTCATGGTTGCACTTTGTTGGAACCTTGTAACTTAGTAATAGTGCAATATTTTCCGTTTCTAAAAGAAGTTAGGATAGTTTTTACAGAAATATATTCCTTATGTTTACAAAAATTCTGACCGGCACACACACAGAGAAAGTATCCCTTACATTATGAATGGAAATTCCATGGTTGTATCCTTGTAGGAGTGTGCGGCATATTTTCATTTGCGAACACAGTCTCCACAATATTATTTTACTTTATTCAGAAGGCTAAGAAAGATTATTTTAGTTGGAGTTGAAACTCCAGCTAAAATAATCTTAATAATTGTTCGATATAACAATGGATCAGATGAAATTTTTAAGATTATTATTATTTTTTTTTTTTTTGCATCGCATCTTTAAAAAAGGGGGAATAGGGTACGTATGTAGTACGAACATGAACTTGTTTTAGTATGTTATTATATAAATAATTGATTCATTAAGTTAGATTGTTCATCAAAAATATTTTTTATTTTCGCTATTTTCGATTTTGATTTTTGATTTAACAACAAAAAAAATTTCTTATCAACATTTTCCAATTAACTCTGTGACTTTTCCGCTTTTAGCAAAATCTGTAATTTTTTTTCTTTCTGATTTTCAATTATTTATTGATAAATCCTTAGCTAAATTTCTAACACTCATTTTTACCTGCCACAGGTGAAATTTTAAATGGTTTCGTTTTTCTTTTTTCCAGGAATAATTCCTGTTTTTTGCTATTTTTTATTGTTGAATTGTAAAAATCAGACAAAGATGAAGCAATTTTCATAAGAATTTGAAACTCACTTTTTTTTTATTAAGTGTCATTGATTTTTACAGTTATAGAAGCAAATTATGTCGACTATTAAAATTTATTCTGAATTTAAAAAAACAAACTTTCATTTTTTAATTAAGAATTGAATAAAAATTAGCTTTATTTTTACTCTTTTTCACCCCAGACAAGACGTATTGCCACTTGAACATATTTGGTACCATGTCTACAGAAAACTGGGAAGTTGAACAATAAGATGTTTGTTCACATTGCATTTAAACTTCTGCGTGGTAGTACAGTTAAGGAATCAGGAAATAGGGAGGGCATTCCAAAATCTATCACTCTGGAGGAATAAACTATTAGAGTAGAAGGCTTTTTGGCATCTAGGGACCTCTACAGTGAAGGGGTGGATTTTGCTGCTTGTCAGGTTAGTCGGGAGTATGTAAGTCGAAGGGGCACAAGTGCTATGAGTTCATCAGAGCACATTCCATGAAAGAACTTGTAAAACAAGCACAGGGATGCAACATTGTGTCGATAGGACAGAGGTTAGAACTTGGCTGATGGTGCAGGACCAATTAGATTTGAGATTCTTTTTTTGAACACTGTCTGTGAAGGAGAGACTAGTGGCAGATACACCAGCACAGATGTGGCAACAATATTCCATGCATGGACAAATGGTGGCTTCATAAAGATACAGGATACTATCAGGTATGAGTGATTTTCTAACACAGTAGTTTACCTAGTCTTGCTGATTTGTGGTAAAATATTTGAAATAAACAAGAAAATAATTCATGTCTGGTATTAAAGTAGAAACAGTCTAAATAATTCAAATGATACAAATTTTCATAAAGTAATACAAATTAATAATCCCCATATAAAATCTTCTGAAACATTGATTCCTCAGTTATATAAAACCAATTAAATTGACTATCGAAATATATTCTGAGTTTTATTTTGTCTAATTTAATACAATTTAATTTAATAAATTGTATTTAATTTTTATTATTTTTTTTTTTATAAAAATGAGCTCGTTTATTCTGGTAAACTATTAGCAAAACATTTAAAGTAAACAAGCAAAAAAAAAAAAGTTTGGTCAGGATCAAAATAGGGAGAGTATTTTTATGCATGGTAATCTAGTAATGTTGGATGCTGCAATTAACGGGAAGGGAACGAGTTCTCTACCCTTGATATCAGAGCCGGTAGATGGTGATATAACTTATGCTTCTTAGCTACTTCTCTATCTCTTTCTCTCTTTCTCTCATGCATACAAAGCATTCTATTCGAGTTCAAATAAAACCTTTATAACCAAATAGCAACTACCCATATCAACTGACAAGAAGTAGCAATGACTGGAAAATTTATCAAACCCTAGGCTACAACGAAAAGTACATGAGTGTATAGCAGTATATATATATATATATATATATATATATATATATATATATATATATATATATATATATATATATATATATATATTCCTGAACGGATGAAACACTAGCGTCTGTAGGTATTTAATTATTATAGTAAAAAATAATTATATATATATATATATATATATATATATATATATATATATATATATATATATATATATATATATATATATTCCAACTGAAACTGTACTCAAGAATGGGCAACAACAGACAACGTATCATACCTGCTCTCTATACAGTTATATCACTTTGAATGTATTTTTACTATTGTTGGATAGGTAATTAGGCAACGCCGGAAAATATCAGATGTATGTGAACAGGTGCATTTACAAGAGCCGGACATTCCAGATATCGAATCCGATTGCTGATTAAGATGACGCCAATCCAAAACAAAAGAATCAGTCTACATCCCTGATGGAGATTTGGGATGTCCTTGAAAATGACATTTTGCATAAAGCGCAAAAAACAAAGGAACAAAAAAATTCGGATTTATGAAATGTAAATAAAAGAAAATGCCTAACGTAGACACGAGAGAGAACGAGGAAAGACAGAAAACATGGGCGTCTGTCAGTCACAGCCTGGCCGCCAAGCAACACTCACAGATCGAGCGCTCTATCTCATCACTGCCATCAAATCGAGTTAATGTAAATAAAGTCATATTTGTCTATGTTAACTGGTTCGTTGTTGTGATTTTAAAACCACGGCAAAAACTAACAGAGTGTATATATTTTCAAATGCATTTGCAAAGTGCAACCAGCAATTCTATCGCCATTGCACAACGCAACACCATATCTTCCTCCATTTACCCCAATATCTTGGATATCCAGATGAATTAAAGAGGATGACAAAGTGACGCACTGTGCATTGCCAAACTTGAGATGCCAAATGCTGTAAAGTATTCATAATCTCATCAACACCGAGTTTCTGAAGAAGCATGATTGATATGATTCTATTTACTTGCAAGAGAATATTTAAATAGATCAAAAGGTCCAAAATAGCAGCAAACAGATGCTGAACTCTGATTATTACAGTCAGCACCCATTGAAAAGGCATGAAACCACATTTCCCTGAACTTAAGGAAAGTAGAAAGTGGATCTTGAGTTTACTTTTGGCACTTGTGTAACTCTTGCTTCCTTTATTTTGTCATTTAGTCTTCATATTACATGGGCGATGTTTCTGACAAAGAGATAAGAATTACTGTTTTCTTGGTCAGAATCTATTGCATCTAACACTTATCATTGACAAGTTTTTAACCTTGAAGTAGTAATTATTTTTAGCTCCTTACATCAAGTGACTTTATGTCTTGTCTGAAGTGATTTCAAGAAAAAAACTCATTTGTAACCTCTATCCTCATACAATCAATAAATTCCACTTCTCCCTCTGTGTACCTAGAACTAATAAGAACTTCTATGAGCAAAGTTTCTGTCCTAAAACTGAACGCCTGTGAAACACAGTACTGCAGAGTTGCTTTCTAGAAAAAACGTAATGCTATAGTAACGTTGCCCTTTTCTAAATCCAATGCCATCAAATTTTGCTGATCCGTATTTTTAAATAGTCAATTTCTAACAAATTACAACCATTTTTACTAATGCCCTCAGTGTTTGACCGTCTACCTGTCAAGCTCAATAACCCTTATTCTCGAGTGGCATGTAAGCCTTAATAAACAGTCACTTCGTTTGTAAAATGGAAATAAAGTAGATGTAATCATTTGTGAAAAAAAAAAGCATTTATTATTATAAGGAAACTTTACCATTTTTGTCTTATATACTTGTCATTTTGTGTGGCATAAGCTTTTCCTTCTATACCATCGTTTATCGAGCACAATATTTTATACTGTGCTCGATCAAAACTTATTGGTTTTGAATCACCGTATCTACTCACACATTATTGTTTGTAATGATCCTCCAAACGTTGTTTCATAGTCACAATGTCATTTTTTGTCCTGATTGACTGTGGTCAATCATTGTGAGCTTCAAGATTATTCTGTACACTTCCTGTCTTCCTGAGTTTGTCAAGGGGGCACTTTATTGTGAGTCTGGTTGGAGCGTTTTTTCTGGAAAGTTTCTCCGATATTTTCAGTGATTTTGGACAATCAATTTCATTGTAAAGTAACCCTCTACAATATTGATCCTCTCCAGCATTATTCTATGATGCAAACGCAAACGCAGTTTCCAATCACACCTCTCCTGAATCGGCACTGCTTGATTTCAGTGGCAAGAAGAAGTCCAAAGCGACTGGAAACAATGCTGGAGAGCGCATACAACACCTGGAATCCCCAAATGGTCATGCATTTTAGTACTGCCTAGACTCAGCATTACGTTTTTATGATAGCAATACTAAAATGGATACATCTTTTTATTTTTGACATGGGTTAGGGTTAGAATTAATCAGACAAGTTAAAGATTGTGTCAACTGAATTTCAATTAAAGAAGGGTTTTCACTCACAAATTTCAATTTCCTGCATACGGTTAAGTGATATGATGGAACTCTGTTATTAAAACAAAATTCATCAGTTAGAATTGTCTTAATTTTCCTGATCAAAGTGACAGGCATATATCATGCGCAAGAAAAGATTGTATTTAAAGAGAACCTTTCAAACTCTTGACTTTAATAATGAAAACGAAGCTCACAATTGTCATGACTTTTAGCACAATAAATCTACTGAATCGATTATGCTGTAAGATTAAGATAAAAATGGAGTAAACCTTTGTGCCCCAAAAAATTAAGTACAGAAAAGAATCTTTAAGAAATGGTAACGAAAATGTAGAAAAAGTAGATAAAAACGGTAAAATAAATTGGGTGGAAATCAAATATGAAAAGAAGAATAAAAAGAAAGAAGAACTGAAAGAATTTGAAAGAAAGCTATACAAAAGATGAATTTATATTGAAGAATTTGGAAGAATGATATAGAATAGATACATTCGGAAAAAAGATCAAAGAAAAAAAAGGTACTACTACTATTACTACTACTAATAATAATAATGGTGGTGTCTAAATATATTGCCAGCGAGAGATCAAAGGTAAGCAGCTGTTGAGATCACGTGAAGTAATCTGTGGTTATCAAGAAAGGTGGAGAGTGCTGAAACTCTGGGGAGACTTGTTATTACTCAGATTCCAGGGAACACCACATGTTATTGCGAGGAAGCCTATTCCTAGCCTATGTGAAAACTCATAATGAGTGAATAATAATAATAATAATAATAATAATAATAATAATAATAATAATAATAATAATAATAATAAATATTCCCATTTTATGAAGAATCAGGTATGTATGAATACTATAATACAAATTGAAACCAAAAATGATGCAATTTTAAATGAATAGAGTCATTTATTATTATTATTATTATTATTATTATTATTATTATTATTATTATTATTATTATTATTATTCAATATGCTAAGATAAATAAAAATATCAACTTCGTAGCAAGACTTTTTTCCTCCAAATATGCAAAATGAGTAAAAAACAAACAAAACAAAGTTTTGCTTGGGAAAGCAATAATCAGAATTCCACTGGATGAATGCGAAGTGTGTTGGAATCTTTGGAAATCTTATTGCCAGCCAAATCCAAGGGAAGACCCATAGTTGCTACCAGTGAGAAATTAATGGTAAGCAACTGTTGCGATAATGTAAAGTCATTTGCAATAAATATCGAAAAAGGTTGAAAGTACTGAAAATCTGAGAAAACTTGTTATCACCCAGATTCCAGGGTATACCACCGGTTATTATCAATGAGTAATCACTGATGATTACCTGAGTGAGAACTCCTAGTGAGTACAAATAATAATAATACATTAATCATTTATTCATAATGACTTGTATGTAAACTCATAGTAAGTAAATAATAATAATAATACTAATACAACTATTACTACTAATAATAATACTAATACTACTACTACTAATAATAATAATATTGAAAATAATATGGGAATTATGTAGACAACTGCATCTTGAAAATGAAAGTCGCAAAATCCTTCGAGACATGAATATACAAACGAATATACCCATCCAAGCAAGGAGATAGGATGTCATAATAGTTAACAAAAAGGAAAAGTCCTGCCAGATTGTAGATTTTGCAATTCTAGCAGATCACAAAGTGAAGATCAAGGGGACAGAGAAGCAGAGCAAATACACTGAACTGGCCAGGGAGCTCAAAGTGATCTGGATGCAATTATGGATGTATTGGACACGACTGATAAAATGTCAAGATCACACCACTAATAATAGGAGTTTTAGGAACAATACTGAAAAACTTTGAAAAAAGAGCGGGAGAGATTAAAATCAGAGAGATGGCTGATAAGATACAGCAAATAACAGTAATTAAAACAGCTGAAATATTAAGGGAAATTCTTAAATGCAAAGACTCACACATATGAACTACAGGCACAAGCAGAACTGCTGCAGATATAAAACACAAAAGTGCATCACATGAAATCATGAAAAATGAAACTATATAATTGTAAATTAACCCTCTTGCGCCCCGCACCCCCTTTTTATGTGTATGTCACCATAAACTGACGCCACACTAAATAATCGAGAAGGCTCAAGGAGGATGGAAAGACCGAGGAGAGAAAGCACTAGCCAGACCTCCGTTGGCTGAGTGCAAAAAGGACTGGGACCTTGGAGAGGCCTATTGTCACCCAAATTCCAGTGAAGACAAATGCTCGCCACCAATGAGGCTGCTACCATAAGGCAAATTGATTTGCAAACGTTTTCAGAAAAGGTGAAGAGTACTGGAAATCTGGGGAGATTTGTTGTCACTCAGACTCCAGAGAACACCACAAGTTTTTCTCAAAGAGAAATCTTTGATGATGGCCTGTGTGACTACTCCAGTGAGTAAATAATAATAATAATAATAATAATAATGATGATAATAATAATAATAATAATAATAATAATAATAATAATAATAATAATAATAATAATATTAAAAAGAAGAAGAACAACAACAACAAAAAATAAGAAGAAAAAGAAGAAGAAGAACAAGAAAAAGAAGAACAAGAACAAGAAGAACATCATCATTACCACCACGATGGGAGAATAAGTCAACCATTTACTTCTTGCACTAAATGAACCTAATAAAGCATTCATATGAAAGCAGAAATGAACCAATAACAAAACCAGCAAGGTGGGAGTTCCACGGAATCATTTGGCAAGTTATATGTCATGCAGGAAGCCATTAGCTTTTTTCATTATTTGAGCGGATGGATGGGTATTTGTTTGGCAGGCAGGGTGATTTGTTGGCAATTAAGAGACAGAATGTTGGTGGCTATCCATAGATAGAGTGTGTCTCTTTGTATTGAACACATTTTTATTATTATTTTAGCTAAACATACATTAATGATAATGAAGCATTTTGTTAGAGTCTTTTCTTAATACGTTTTATTGGAAAGCTTTCAACTGGAATAATAATGCAATATGAAACGTGATCTAACCTTTTTCACTTGAGATAATCGTACATCAAGAAAAAATGCGGAATTTTATTGTACAATCTTTGTTATTGTCAATAACTCATGTACATATTAAAAACCCTATGTCAGTAGCAATTTAGTTAGTGTAAATTTCAACAAGGGTCACATCTAGTACATGTCATGATAATCTTAAGATGTAAAACAGAATCGTTCCCAGAGTTGAAAGAAGGATGGGTGATGTAAAGTTGAGGTAGGGGCAATAGGTCAAAGTTAGACAAAATAGAGGCGAACGATGATGAATGACGTCATGTTTTTGAGCTGAAAGAAACAGATGTTTTCAAATCAGTCTCTCCGTGGACGCTGGGCGAATGAGACGCTGTCAATAATGTAGAAAAACAACCATCTCGGCATATGTTATTTTGATGCCTGCCCATCTTCGTCACTCATTCAAGTAAATTATAAAATAAAGTTAAAAGGTAAATAATTAGTTAAGATAACATTAGTCTCTCTCTTTCTCTTCTAAGTCCATTATATCCAAATAAAACATTGAAGAAAACTCAACCCAAGTCTCCTTGTATTCGCTTTCTTCATATCAGGTTGACAAGAAAGTTCTAACGGTTTTTAACTTTTAAATTCAGATTAACATGTTTTTTTAAGCATTTCTCACGCAGAAAGTTATACTTGGAAAAGTGGTAGTCAGTAAGTGAGAGGTCTGGCGAGAATGGCGGATGAGACAAAGTTTTGTAGCCCAATTCATTCGTGTTCTGCAGAGTCAGTTTAGCAACGTGAAGTCGGGAATTGTCGTGGAAGAAAATTGGGATTTTTCTGTTGATTGATGCTGGGTGTTGTTGTCGAAGTTTCTGATGCATTTCATTCATTTGTTGACAGTACTTCGCCACTATAATAGTTTCGCCTGCATTCAAAAAACCGTAATGAATAACACCGTTCACAGACAGTCAGTATGACCATCTTTTGGTGCAACTCTGGCTTCGGGAAATGTTGTGGAGCTTCATCGGTGTCTAACCACTGAGTTAAGCGTCACCAGTTGTCACAAAGAACCCACTTTTCATTGCAAAACACAACCCAGTCGAGAAACAAGTCGTTCTTGTTGCATAAAAGAAGGGAATATGACACTTCATAATGGCGTTTCTTTTAGTTGTTGTTCAATTCGCGGGGCACCCATTCATCAAGATTTTTGCCTTTCCAATCTCTCTTAAGTGGTTGAAAATCGTCGTATACGTTACGTCTAATTCAGAAGCAAGTTCTTGAACAGTTGTGCGTGGATCAGCTTCAACTAAGACTCTTAATTGATCGTTGCTAACATCCGATGGCCAACCACTATCCTCATCTTTTTCAAGACTCTTGTCACCGCCATGAAATTTCTTAAACAACCATTTTATTGTGTGTTCAGTAGTAGTTCTGGACCAAACGCTTCATTGATATCGCGAGCTGTTTCAGCAGCTTTTCGATCTAGTTTGAATTTAAATAAGAAAATTGTCCGAATTTGTTTTTTTCTCCCCCATCTTGTATTCAACGTTCTGAAAAGAAGGCATAATTGTTTTAAAACGATTGTAATTTAAACGATTAGATTGAGCGAAAAACGCTCTTTAAAATGATATATAAAGTAAAGGTATTATAACGAAAACTTATTTGAAAATACATCATTTGAAATCAAAATTAAAAATTCCGCAAGAACTTTCTTCTCAACCTAATATATTAAGAACATTTTATTATGCTATGGAAAAATGTTACTCGGTGGGAATGTTCGGACACAACGATTCAAAAAATATTTGGAAAGGAACATTATTATATCTAGTGTAGCAGCAAATCCTGGAACTTATATCAGAACAAAAAATTCTTGAAAAAAGTCATAAAACATCCAGCATGTCTATGCAATTTCTACATACTTAAACAGAGCTTGGCAAATATCAGATGAGTGACCATTTGAAAACGATAGGCACTGTATGTCATTTCCCCCATGTCTGGGATGTACATGCAGCTGTAAATGGTTTACGAATCGGATATTCCCTGTAAACTTCCGCATTTAGAGGAAGTCGGCATAAGCCACTCAGGATTAATAGCACACTAGATATTACTAGTTCGGTTTTAATAACTTAATTGTCATGTGTATAGAAATAGTATTACATTTGTTTTTATAGAAAACAGCAAAGTTTTCAGTATATTTTGCTTGGTTCGTGTATGAATTTACTAATATAGGTTGTCAAATTATGGAGAGGAGCCAAATAAAAACTGGCTTAATAAAAATGTCTTCTTGTACGTTTTAGTCCGATGAACAACTAAATTGTTGTGAGTTCCTGCAAAGTAATTTCACTTTGTGGCTTTTCCTGAGCCAATCAGGAATTGCAAGTCAGTGAGCATTATTTCTCCAAATAATAGATATGTTGTACTCAATTATATGGTACCAAGAGCAAGAAGAAATATTTGACCATACAATTTTCTCTTCTCTGCAATTTTACCCGAAAGAGAGAGAGAGAGAGAGAGAGAGAGAGAGAGAGAGAGAGAGAGAGAGAGAGAGAGAGAGCATATACTTTTGTCTTTTCTCAAGAGACCACACAGACATTTGGCCATTGAGGAGAGATAAAAGTAGAGTCAACTATGTGTATGTGTTTTCTACATGAACATGGCGCATGCGGTGTCTGGTTCTGTCAAATCCCAGCCCTTCGGGTAAGTTTAGTCTCTTAGCTAGTCGGGTGTTACTCCTCCTCCCTGGTAATAGAATCCCTCAAAGTGGACACTCCCCATTTTCAATCTTATGTCCAAATTGCATTTATCTTGGAAGGACACTGCTCATTCTCCAAATTCCATTCCTTGTTTTCTTAATTCTTCCACTTATATCCCACTCCCATTTAGAGAACGCCCTGCTTTTTTTCAGTTCTGAAGAAACCTAAAAACAATAGGTGGTTTATTAATTAGAAAGCTTGTGGAGGGTTTTACTAACATAATTTTTGCTTATCTCCACTCTGCTTTTCTTCCAATGAAATATTTGTATATATATATATATATATATATATATATATATATATATATATATATATATATATATATATATATATATATATAAAATAAAAATTACAATTAAATTTACCAAAATGATCCAAGATGGTAAAATTAAAGTATATTATAAATGTTAAAGAATTAATATTTATAAGGTAATCTCAACCAGATGTAAAAGCTCGATAAAACCAAATAGGAGATAGAGCTTATAATAGGAGCAAACAGTTAATAAAGCATGTTAAAAAACACTTTGAAAAAGAGTTAAAAACATATTTAATCTGAAAAGGAAACATTTGATAAGTGGATAGTCCTTAATCCGTGGAGTTTCGAAGAAATACTTTCCTTCTCATCAGAGGGTAGGAATTAGCAAAATGTGGGATCAGATTTTGCATACAAAAGTATTTGATGAAACAACAAGTAAGTCAAAGTGTTTTTTAACATGTTTTATTAACTGTTTGCTCATATATATATATATATATATATATATATATATATATATATATATATATATATATATATGGTACCAAAAGCAAGTGGATGACTATATATATATATATATATATATATATAGTCATCCACATACATTACTGTTTCGCTGTATCACAGCTCATCTGTGCAGCTAGACAGGCACCTACCTCAAGCCAGGATAAAAACCCAACCGCCCATGCGACAGTCAAGCTTTGAACCATTACGCTAAATCGGCAGCTGCTGTGCGGGTAGTGAATTAACGATGTTTTGGCCGAATACCTAAGCTCGATTTGTTTACACAAAGAGCATCGGCGCGCTTAATACGCTAATGATATATCATATATTACTTCCCAATATGCTCAACTCAAGATAAGGAGCATTATAGAATTTGGAAATTATATATATATATATATATATATATATATATATATATATATATATATATATATATATATATATAATTTCCAATATGGGGATATCGTAAGTAGGACGGCCCTCTAGTGTGAAGACATTTTTATTACTTTCGACCAAGGATTACTAACGATACCCTTCTCCCTACATTTTTATGGTTTTCTGCAAATAAATAATTTAGAGTGTAGTATCAGTCTAACATATCAGTATCCACAGTCGGAAGAGAAGAAATCCTTCTTAACTGGGTCGATTTAAATTTTTTTCCCGTCTAGTGGGACACTTTTTGGGGAGCTGAATATACCCCACATAAAAAACGACCTTGCGCTTAAGTTTGTCCTCATTGGGAGGCAAGTTAATAGATACCTACGATTTTAGAACAATGTTTGTTAGTTTCATTAACTAACAAACATTGTTCTAAATCGTAGGTATCTATTAACCTGGGAAATCTGATAAAGTACCAGTCTGCTTTCCATTCGAATAACATAAAGAATGTTTCAAAATGAAAACGAAAATAAAAATGTATTTTCAGGAAACAGAATTTTAAATATTTTTATTGGAAATTAAAAACTTAGTCGGTAGGATGGTCTGACACGATTAAGGTTGAAATAGAATTTTAGTTTGTCGGTAACATTTAAGTTTTAAATAACACGTAAGTTTTAAGTAGCGTTTTTGTTGCTCTCTCACACTTTAGTTGGAAATAGAATTTTCGTTGTTCTGTGATGATTAAGTTTAAAATAGCATTTTTATCATCATTTACATGTAAGTTTTAAATTTTCTCGGTCTGTCATATTTAAGTTTAAAATAAAATTTTCTTTACAAAATGTTTGAATTGAATGGATACATTATATTTTAAGACGTTTGCAAGCACCTCTATAAGATTTTATGTTCATCAATCTGATTAATGAAAATACTATTTAAAATTTAATCATGACAGAATAACGAAAATATTATTTTAAAATTTAATAGTGGGAGATCAACGAAAATACTATTTCAAATTTAATCGTGACAGACCAACGAAAATACTATTTAGAATTTAATAGTGACAGATGAACTAAAACTATTTAAAATTTAATTGTGACAGATCAGCAAAAATACCATTTAAAATTTAATAGTGACAGACTAACGAAAATGCTATTTAAAATTTAATTGTGACAGATAAACGAAAATACTATTTGAAATTTAATCGTGACAAATCAACGAAAACATTATTCCGAATTCAATAGTAATAGACTAACGAAAATATTTCAAATTTAATACTGACAGACTAACGAAACTACTATTTCAAATTAAATTGTGACAGATCAACGAAAATACTATTTCAAATTTAATCGTGACAAATCAACCAAACAACTATTTCAAATTTAATGATAACGGATCAACGAAAATACTATTTAAAATTTAATTGTGACAGATAAACGGAAATACTATTTGAAATTTAATCGTGACAGATCAACGAAAACATTATTCCGAATTCAATAGTAATAGACTAACGAAAATATTTCAAATTTAATACTGACAGACTAACGAAAACACTATTTCAAATTTAATTGTGACAGATCAACGGAAATACTATTTCAAATTTAATCGTGACAGATTAACGAAAAAAACTATGTCGAATTTACTTGTGACAGACTAACAAAAATATTATTTCAAATTTAATCATGACCAGACCACCGAAATTACTATTTCAAATTTAATCGTGACAGACCTATGAAAATATTATTTCCAATTTAATTAAATGTAAGCCTCTTTTCTCTACGATAGACAAAGGAAAATATTATGGCATAGACAAAATAGAATAGCATTTTCTTCATTTTGCAAGATTTCCTTTTAGTTTTTATGGGTAAACTTTTAAATTAAATGCCTACCCCCCCCTCTTAAATATAAATACATTCTTTGTTTCTTTTCGGATGTGAAATTTTATGAATTCATTTTAGTTTGGTTTGCATAATTTTGTATCTGGAAATTTTTTATGCATTTTTGTCTATATTGATTGATGGGCGTAGATATTTTATTCCTAATTTTACCCATAATTCACTGCCATTTGGCGTTTTTTATGGCCAGATCGTAACCCCCTCACACACACACACACACACCGCTCCATGTCTTATTGCATTTCCAACTATATTTACCTTGTCTTTTCTACAGACACAAGATTATATGCTTGCTCATAAGCAGTATGTAAATTGTATATCTATAAATAGAACATTAATATGCTAGATTTAAGCAAACAAAAACGAAAAAGAAAAAAAACACTTTTCTAAATGTGTCTGTTTTCTACATGAAACATGAATATGTCTATATGCCTGTCTGTGCGTGTATTTGTATAATATATTTTCATATCTGTATCAACATGAAATACGTATAGATCTCTATTTGTTTAAGTGTCGGCATGTGCTTTTACATTTGTATTTACGTAATACTAGTGAGACCTATGGAAATTCCACAATGTTTTCTCCATTCATCTCTATACATAAGATTATATATAAAATTGTCGCCCTAGAAAATACGACATGATTCCATTTCCATTTGATGAAAACCGGTTTTCTTTTTTTTGTTGTTGCAGACCATCTACTAGTTGGCCAGTTGTGGTACAAATCCCAAGAGCGATAAGAGCCTTCTATCATGTCAGAAAGTGCAACGAGCAAGATCAGATGCGCTACTATACAACTCATGCTCTCTACCGATCCAAGTTATGACAACAGGACCATTGCCAGCACGCTCAAAATGCACATCTAGACGGTTCAATGCTAGAGGGCACAGCTCAATGACGTTCCCGGCCACGGTTATAGTTTTTGATGCGGTTTCAAGTGAGGGCCACATCATGCTCCCTCACATCTTCGATGTCAGCTTGAAAATCAACACCAAAGTGTACTTAGATGCGCTGAAGAATGTGGTGATCTCCTGGTGCAATCAGATGGCCGCTGATTGAGCCTGGATGTGGCAGCAGGACTCAGAGCCGCCTCACAAGTCCAAAGAAACACAAGCTTTTGGCTGCAGAAAGAATGCTACAACTTTGTACCCTTCTCTGACGGGCGCCCCGCCTCCCTCAACTTGAACCTGCTGATCTACTTCGAAAACATTACCAACATGACCTCACACAACACCAAAGCCAGCCTGATCGCTGCCATCCGCTGAGTATTCGCTGAGCCCACGCCGGCGCTTGTGGAAAATGCATGTGCTCAGTTCCAGGTCCGTATCAAAGTGGTGATTGAGGCCAAGTCGGCTACATTGAGTAGATGTCAGCTGTACTACATAATCAAGCTGTCTGAATTGATTTTTTCAGTAAAAGTTTTAAAATAAAGCTGTGATGTTGTTTTCTTTGGGGCGACAATTTTATTGTTCCACCCTGTAATATTCTGTTAATAATAATATCCTTTTTGAAATAATGAATGTCTGGTAGGATCAGTACTATTAAAAAAAAATTATTTCTTGTTCCATAAAATAATTGTAATTTTTAGGTAAATATTGCTTAAATAAACAAAACAAATATATGTCTTCTTTATTCATTTAAAAATGTAAATTTTTAAAGCAATATCTATACATCTTATTGATCGTAAAATTGTCAGCTAAATTTTCTTCAAGGAATGCCCATTTTTTGCCTCTGTAAACAGAGCTGTTAACAACCTCAAAAGGTGATAGTCCTTCATCTTCAACAGGAACTGGAAGCTGCTTCATCTGTCTTCGAAGATATGAGTTTGCCTTCTGATGTAAAAAGATTCAGTCCTCGCACAGAGAGGATAGTGCAGAAGTTCATGATAAATGTTCAGGTTAGATCGGCAATTCAGACCAAAAAGGAAGTTTCTAGCGGACTTTAATAATAATGTGTCTAATTATATAAATAAAACTGGAATAAAAAGTCTCAAAGAGACGAAAGTTGGAGGCTCCATTATGCCTCATGCAGAGGGTGAGTTTCAAACATCCTTCTTGTACGGCTTGCTTGGTGAAACTGAAAAGCAAAAACACCCAATACAAAAATCTGCGAAAGCGCTGCGGTAAATACGATGTTATTGTCAAATTTCTAACAAAAATTATTATGATTATCGGTATGAAAATTAGATGGTGTTACAAAGACAAATAATGTTCATAAACTTTGGAATGCAGTGGAGACTATGGCGTAGCAAAGAGGGAGAAGAAGGGGGCAGTAAGCTCCGGGTGACATTTTGGGAGGGCAAAAATATAAAATATAAAAAAAATAAATAAAAGCTTACAAAATATCTGCCATTTTATACCAAAATGAGCCTTTAAGGTTATTAAAAAAATCGAACTTTTGGAAGTGTCGGAATCGGAAAAATATGTCCCCATTTTCCGAATCTAAACCCCATTCTTTTACATTTTAACGGAATTTTTCATTATTGGTAATAATGATAAATATTTATTATTTCAAAATTATCACCAAAAATAAAATGATAATAACATCAAAATACGATGGAAATTTATTTTACTTGTAAAACAAAATGTATTTTAATTTGCATGAAATAACCTGTCAAAGAAAGCAATTGATTTACATGTTCCGAAAAATGTTGAAAAATTTAGCAAAACCTTTTTGTCAAGAAAAATACTTTCAAACATCGCTAATAATTAAATGATGCAACAAAAAATTGGACACTGGAAAATTAGCAACAGAAAATTACGTAATTGTGAAATTGTAGAAACGTTAAGCAACTACGGTATAAAAATCGACTGAAAACAGATTTTCTGATCGCCCTATCGGGGATATAATTTTAAATAAGAACTAAACGCTACACTTCAAATACTATTTAAGAGACTTTTCTATTCGATAGTTTAAATACTGCCGAGTTCCTTTCAAGTTTCAGTCACAGAGTACTTGTTTTTTTTTTAAAACTATTATAATCGCTAACATGTTTATGAATAAACCGAAATGTATTATGATGAATTAAATCTCGTAAAAGGATTTTAATTTATTACTTTTTTATTAATTTAAAAGACAATAGGAGAAAAGTGTCTTTAGAACGCGCACCTAACTTAGGAAAATCGAATTATTTGCTTTCAAACAAGAGTAAATATTTTTTTTAATCTGTGAGAGGAGGCACTTGAATCATATTTAAAACTATATCCTCTTCAAGAATGGTCTTAAAATCCATCTTCAATTGACATTTATTCCATAGATCCTTAATTTTCATACCTTGCAAAATTAGTTCTCCGGTGTCTAATTTTCATGAATTCAATTAAACTAAAATGAAAATATCAAGAATGATTTTTAATGTTTTTGATCCATTTGGGATTTTATCTGTTTTTGCTTTGTTTTAATTAGATGGTAGATTTTGTCCGGTGTCCTTTTGTCCGGTATGTTTTTGTCCGGTTCTCTAGCCCGCATTGGCAAAGTTTACAAGGAGTTATTAAAAAGTGTGCTTATTAAAACAAACTTTTGATAATTTCAAAGTCTTAGCTCCAGATGAATTCAACAGTAATAAAATTAATGAATTCAAACCTTCGCATCTATATGCGATAACATGCGTTGGTCCACGTCTTCTTTCATTTCGGTTTATACGTCTGTATTTGTTCAGATGAATTGGGCATTAATAGGGTTAGTAGATTCAAAACGTTTAACGTCTATACGCGCGACAACACGTATTCGCCCATTTCTTCTTTGATTTATGTTTATGTGTCTAAAACAAAATTTCTGGACAAGAGAAGACAGATTTAGGTGGCACTATAAAGCAATAAAATCTCAGGCTACTAATAGAAATTATTTTTTGGTAAATAATATTTTTGATTCCGTTCGGCAATTTAGTTTTCAAGTTTCCCATACGCTAAGAGGGCGCACAAAATGCATACAAATTTTCCAATAGAAAATAAAAGTGCATTTTTAAAAGCTATTTTAAAGACATTTAAAATGTGTTTCATGAATTGAAAATTAATTACTGACATATTTTTTGATTTTTGTTTCATATTTAAACTTTTATTTTAATGTAATGCGAAAGTTCGATTTGTTTCCTTTGTAAAAGTTAAATACATTCATTTACTAGTCAGAAGAGTTATTTATTTTGCCTTTGATAATATTTATTTGTTTTGTATTTATTTTTTCTCCGCCTGTTTGCTTTCTTAGATAGTCTGGAAAATCATCCACCAGGCGAGAGGAAATAAACAAAAAAATAAATTTAAGAATTTAGAATGAGGGTTAAACCTCCATATCCAAGCTATTCTAGCGTTTTGGGGCAGTAAAGCAAAAACTGATTTTCTTGAAATATTGTTGTAGATTTTTCTATGGAAAAATTTTTTTTTTCTGCAAGTTGAATTTTTTTACCCCCTCCAAAAAATTAAAAACTGCAGTGACCACAATACAAAGTGTAATAGATTTGAGGAAAATATAATAAGAGGGTCGCAAATCTGATAGGCCCTAAACTGGCATCTAAGCTTCAGCCTCTGTCCCATCGTCGAAACTTTGCATCCCTCTGCCTGTTCTACAAGTATTATAATGGTGAATGCTCTGATGAACTGCAAGCACTTGTGCCCCCACGACGTAAACACCCTCGACAGACCCGACAAGCTGCAAAATCCCACCCCACACTGTAGAGATCCCTAGATGTAAAATATCTTTCTACTCCAGTAGTTTCTTCCCCAGAACTGCTAGACTTTGGAATTCCATTCCAGGTCACTGCTTCCCCAACTGTACTGATATGCATAAGTTCAAGTGCAACGTGAACCAACATCTCGCTGCCCAAATCCCTACATAGTACTCCAGTAGATGTTTCCCCTGATAGTAGCCCCCTACACTAAAGTGGCAATTTGCCTTGTTTGGGGTCAAAATGTAATTAAAAAAAATAAAATAAAATAAAAATAATAAAAATATTTTACCATTCGATTTTTTATTCTACATGAACCTCAACTTTTGTGAGGGATGGGGAATTTAAAAAAGTTAAAAAGTATATAAATAATTTTTTTTCTAAAAATTCATAAGCCATCCATTCCTTGGGCAATCTTGACTAAAGTCGTACGCAATCTGGTGGTTGCAAAAGGATGTAAAAAATTGAACGGAACGCAAATTCTAGCGACACGAAATCAGTGAGTCGACTGTATAATCTAGCAATAAAAAACAACAAATAGACTGCTGATAACACCAACTAATAACAAGTGTGTTTTATTTTTTAACTACTCTGTACTTGTTATGAATAGGTTAAAAATAAAATGAAATAACTAAGAAATGCTGCTTTTGTTTCAACTAGACTGTAGTTTCACATAACATTTTAATAAACAAAAGATATTGTAAAAATTGTATCTCATCATCTTTTCTCTACATAATTACAAAACAAAACCATGAAATGAAAAACTAAGAAACATTTTCGTTTTTTTTTTCCAAAATGAGTGAAACAATAAACAGACAAAAAAAATGTTATCAAAGGTAAGGTAAGTTACTTTTTTCCTGACTAGATAAGTCTTTTGTGTTTTAATTAATTTATTTACATTTTTTCACAGTACTTTTATTCTTAACTAAAATAAATAGACATTAAAATTATTTTGTTAGCTATTCTGGAAGATTACATTATTTTTTACTTATTTCATTTCATTGTTTTTGTTTTATTTTTAATTTTATTGTTTTGTTTTGATAATATGCAGAGAAAGTACTATGAGATTCAACTTTTACAGTATCTTTTGTTTATGAAATTTTTATGTGAAACTACAGTCTTCTTTATTATGTTAAACTACAATCTAGTTGAAAAAAAAACAACACATTTTTTAGTTATTTCATTTCATTATTAACATATTCATAACAAGTACAGAGTAATTAAAAATTAACACAAGCTTCTTTGTTATCAGGTTTGCAAATGTCATCATTTAAATTTATAAAAAAATGTTTTCTAAAATGTGTGATTCTTCATTTCTTGCTTTTCGTGCTTAAACCGATAGATTACACACACGGATTTCAAACAGCATTAATACAACATGTTTTCTTTTTCTATTCTGAAGGCTCGGCCTCTTAATAACAGCATTCTGGAGAAAAAACAAAAAACAAAAAACAAACTACATCGAACTATCCTCTTCTTGATAAAGCCATGTTTTTAGTGAAAATTCGAACTTTAACAACAAAAAGTAAATAAAAAGGATTCTATCATTTCATAATCATTTCTGGTTTTCAAATGTTTTTATTTAAATTTATTATATTTGTTTGTATAGCAAATTAATGTAATTTAAAAAATTTATTTATATAATTTGAATTACACGTTTCTGTTTTGAAAAATATTCGGTTTCCTTTGTTTGCGTATCTAATCTTTATTTACCTGTTTACGTACCCAATTAATTTAATTTAACAAATTCTTTTTGGTTTACTTTGACAACAACTGTATATGTTTAGGAGTAATAAAATGTAACTAATAGCAACAGTCTAAAATTTGACCCTTGACTATAGTTCCATGAAAATACATATTTTGAGGGCTTTTTGGGAATTTTGAAGGTTAACATGTTATCAAATGCCAACAAGGGAGGGGGGGGGCAAATCTTACGACAGCCCCAGGCGGCAAAAACAGTTGCTACACTATTGAGTAAAGATCTTAGGAGCAATAAAGAATAAATACATAAAATAGATTTGGCCAGAGAAAACGTGACTGAGGGGTCACCTGTTATGTCTTTGTTTAATCGAATGATGTAAGCACAAAGGGTTAGTTTTAATATATACAGGCAATTATTCTCATCTTTATTAGTTGTTATCTTACAACGTTTCAGCCAACTATACCCTTGGCTTTCGTCAGGTAGTAACCGCGATGGAATCTCCTAACTGCATTCTCAGCAATTACTGCCATCCATAGTTATTGTCGTTGTATTCAATCCTACCCAAAGTCTCTGGCCGGCTTTGGGTAGGATTGAAACCTCTATCTTCAGACAATTCTTACACGGAATTCTAGAGATTCAACGTCTCTATCAACTACGCCACAGGCCCCGAATGACGATCAAGTTGGATTTTTTGGTCTTATAAATCCACGTTTTATTTTTATTATCTGATCTTCCATGGTCGGGTCCGTACCGAATGGTATATATATTATTTTAATCGGAATTCATTATTGAGATAAGTATTATTTATTAATATATTAATTAATTTTTTTTTTTTAATGCGAACTATTATTCTCATCTTTCTTAGTTGTTGTTTTGTGAAAATTTAATAAATAATACTCATCTCAATAATGAATTCCAATTAGAATAATATATATATATATATATATATATATATATATATATATATATATATATATATATATATACAGGCAAGTTAGTAAGAAAAAGAGGGAGTTGTCAGATAGTCCAGACGCTAGATAGCCGAAATGTAAACAGAACATTCTAATCTCTAAAAATGTCCGTCCGAAACCAGCGAATAAATATTGTTATATATAAATATAACTATTGTGTTATGTCGTCTTTGAACAACTAGATACGTGTTTATTTGTCGTTTGAAATGAACTAACATTCCTAAAGAAGAAGCACTCTGATTTTTAAAAAATTGCTAGGGTAGCTCGTTTGCATTCCCCGGTCGGAGGGTCTCAGCAGTAAGCAATAAAATTTTTCCAGCCTAAAGAGGAGAGAGAAGGCCTTGGAGGGTGGACCTTATAAGATTACCCAGTATGAATACTTCAGTCTATCAGAAAAAAAAGCCACCGAAATGGCCCAGTTTCTGTCGGAAGGAATAATCATTGAAAATGGAATCAGCACTGGCATGTCTGTCGTTGTCACTGATGCAAAATGAGTGGCATTTTTAACTTCTTTCCTAC
The DNA here is from genome assembly GCF_053919585.1 of Euprymna scolopes. NCBI lineage: Eukaryota > Metazoa > Mollusca > Cephalopoda > Sepiida > Sepiolidae > Euprymna > Euprymna scolopes. The sequence continues at coordinate 149,161,228 of NC_136484.1, read as the reverse complement.
TGCATGAAGATGTGACACAAGGTCAGAAGATGGTGAGTAGCCAACACCTCTAAAAAAAATTACATGGGGAGCCCCGTTGGTATTCAGAGCACCTCAGGAAGTAAGCAATAAACTCACAGAACAGAATGAGTACAAAACTATAAAATATAAAAGAATAAAAAAAAAAGAAGAATATAAAATATAAAAAAGGGTTATTCCTTGAAATAATTATAATATGACTTTGACTTTTTTGATCTATCTCAACCTCAGGACTAGTAAATCATTCACCACAGTCCAGCGTATTTGCCACTGTGGACGTGAGAAATTTGGAATTACAAGACATTCTGTTGAATTTAACTGTCAATTCAAACCACCTTCTGTCGAAAAAGAGTGTACGCATCCCCACATTTTATTCTTTTTCCTGCTTTACTATTAAAAAAGAATTAAAATTCTGTCACCAACCGCTACACGCTACTCCGAATCACCTGTTGAATTGGATTTTGAAACTGGAAATCCCTTAATCACTATAAAAAGGTATTTGTATGAATAATTTGCATTCAACTTAAAAACTCTGGCTAACATCTCTACTCCTTTGCTAGTGAAGAACTGTCTCTCATTTTAAAGTTTTTCTTTATTCTCGTAATTTTATTGTTTTTGTTTTTATTTTACTTGGCTTTTTATATCTATTTTTTATTTTTTATTTTTTATTCTTTCATATTTAATAGTTTTGTACTTCTTATAGTTTAATATTTATATTTCATATTTTTATACTTTTTTATTTTATTTATATTTCATTTTTTATACTTTTTTTTATTTATATTTAATTTTTTTATACTTTTTTTATTTATATTTCATTCCGCGCCTTGATAAGAAGTAACCTCTATGTAAAAAAATCAAAAAAAAAAAAATCATTCTAATATATATGAAACAAGCTTAAGTCGTCTATTTCAAGTGAGCCCTTTCCATATTTATAACCCGTAAATACATACGATTAAATAAACATCCATTTTCAATCACTTCTATATTTTTCCCGATAGTATAGACGCGCATAGGCACACATGTATTGAATCCACGATGGCATACGTGGTATGCACCTATCTTCATTTTATAAAAAAATCTATATTCCTCCTCTAACGCATAAATCACTGTAGTTCTCTCATTTCCCTCCCATAGCAGTTTCAATATATTACTATTCTCCTCTCACGCACACTTATTTCGCCTCTAATTTAGCTCTCACTAGACGTTGCATCCCTAATACGTTACTTAGCTTTTTCTCGCCTCTTCTGATAAGAAGCATTAGTATTCGAAATACCATGGCATAAAGAGTTTTTATTATCCTACACCCCTTATTGATGTATCATCCTTATCGAATAACCGAATAAATCTATATACATTAGTATATATTTTATATTGTCATTTTATTATTTTATTCTAATGATATTCTATATAAACTCCAGAGCAATTTGTTGAGCTTTGTGCTATGCCGATGAATCGATCTTATTCTTTTACCCCCCCCCCCATATATATATATATATATATATATATATATATATATATATATATATATATATATATATATATATATATATATTGTGTGTGTGTTTGTGTATATATTTTATAGAAATTTTTACTAATATGAGAATCTTGCATATGTTCTTACCATTATGCAAACATATACATATTTTATATGTATTTACATACATTCTTATATTTTTATGATATACATCTGTGCATAACAAAATGTGTATATATAAATGCATATATATGTGTCTATATGTGATTATCATGCATATATGTAGTACTTTCATGTAATTTTTATCTATTTTTACTATTTTTATAAATTTCTTCATTTATTTTTTATCACTCATCACCTATGTCAGCCTAATAATCCTGAAACGATGTTGTGTTATTTGAAAGTTTTAATTAAATGTCAAAGAAAATGACACATAAAAATCTTATGAATATGCATTAAAATATAAGTACAAAAAAAAAACACTATTTTTTATACATTTATTTTTTTCTTATAAATGGCTAATTTGTAAAATGGGAAACCTTTAACATATTTGACCAAACATTTTTAGATATGCAATATTTTCTACTTTTAAACGTAGGATAACAATGTCGACTATGATGACGGCTGGATCAATATTAAAGGCAGTTGGATGGATTGCGCTCACTCATTCATGCTGCAACACCCCAATGTTATAATACTATTATAACATATATCATAAGAGTAGTGGTTGATGGGCAGAAATTAGAGGCCCAGAGTATTAATGCTGGAGTCCCCCAGGGGTCCATCCTGGGCCCAACTCTCTTCCTGATCTACATCAATGATCTCCCAAAACACATACTTAAATCATTCGTTGACATCTATGCTGATGACACAACCATCTATGGCAACACATCAAAGTTCTCTCTAATTCTGTCTCCTCTGATCTTGAGCACGTGGTACAATGGGGGAAGAGATGGCTGGTCACTTTTAATGCATCCAAAACCAAGCTTCTATCTTTACATCAGTAACGCTCTGATCCCCATCTGGCATCAATTGAAATGGATGGCTCTCGTCTTGGAGAGGCTTCATGTTTTGACAAGCTTCTGGGTTAGTACCTTTACTCCTGATCTGAAATGGAACACGTACATCAAATCTGTTGCCAGGGACGCTGGAAAAATGGTGGGATCCTTCTACCGCTCCAGAAGATATCTCACTACTGATGCAATTCTCTATCTGTATAAAAGCCAAGTACGTCCAAGGATGGAGTACTGCTGCCACATCTGGGCAGGAGCTGCTAAAAACAGCCTATCCTGCCTTGACCGAGTACAAAATAGACTTCGTGGTATAGTGGGGTATGCCCTTTTCTCTTCCCTGCAACCTCTCTCCCACAGAAGAGACATTGCGAGCCTGTCTTTGTTTTATCGCTATTTCCATGGCAGGTGCTCGTCTGAGCACCAATCCCTCGTCTCCCCCTCACCAATCTTTCAAGAGAAACACCCGTCTGGCTGAAATTACTGTCTTTATCTGTGCCTAAATCCAAACGTAGATTCCATGAGAAAAGCTTCTTTCTTAGAACTGCACGCCAGTGGAACTCTCTTCCGTTTGCCTGTTTCCCACCTGACTACAACTTGGACGTCTTCAAGTCCAGTATAAACAAACTCCTGACAAACCGCCCTTTAAGTAAGACACTCTATCAAAACCCCCAATACTAATGATTACTACAATACTATCTCATTGATTACTGTACACGTAATAACCCTTATCCCTGAGTGGCCTTCGGGCCTTGATAAGTCGTGACCTTCATGTAAAAAAAAAATTAATTATTTGTAATACTGTGAAACAATTAATTCATGCAAAATCTACTATGATGCAATTAATTAATGTGCTCTTTTATAATTTATATCGCAATACTTCAATATTGTTATACTTCAATACTGTAATACGATTAAGTTACCTGTAACTTGTAATACATGACATGTTCAAACAGGTCATACATACAGGAAATCACACAAGCAAAAATCTACAACCACCACCACAATCGTACATCAGAACTTAATCATAAGATAACTGTTCTTGGTTCGACTGTTATTTTTTTATTTTTTTAATTCCGTGGTATTGCCTTTCACCCTTTAAATCTTTTCTAACTAAATACAGATCGCTCCCTTGAGCTTAGTCTTCCTATTTTTATGGCACTTTGATTGGCTGGCTACAATATTATTCTAGAACAACTTAATATACTTTCTGAACAATAAATAAACACTAAAATCGTCATTAAAACATGGCACCTCGTATTCTCCATTCAGTAAAACACATTCATTTACAAAAAAAAAAAATCTTTTACTATCATAATTGATTTTTTATAAAAAATATTACTTTAATTACATACTTTATTAAATAAAAATAACTTCAATAATTGCTTCATTCTCAAAGGAATTCTCCTTCACAGACATAACACAGAACAGATGACATACAATATCAAAGCAGAGCGCAAAAAGATTAAAGTTCAGTTGATTAGGTTTAATATTTGCTAGCATGGCCTGTGTTCCGTCGTTACCCAGGGTAGAAGGAATAGAAAATAATGATTTATGACTTCTGAATAAAAAGAAAATGAATCTAATTTCAATAATTTTCTGGATACGTATTCCTAAATTGCACTAAAACCTAAAACATTAATTATTGCTTGCACCCTTTATTTTACTGTAAGAAAATAAAATTACACTCGCTCAAAAAAAAAGAAAGAAATGCAATAAAAATATGAGATTAGTGAATACAAAATTTGAATTTCATTAAAATATTGAAAAAAAAACCCACAAACATATTTACTAAATATTACCGTTAAATGGCCCAGAAGTGTATGCTGATTTTGTATTAAATTTATATAAGAAAACGTTCCCAAACTCTAAAAGCTAAAAAAAAAAAATTTTTTTTAAATTCTTTTGTTATAGATATTTTTTTTTTTAATAGTTAAACCATTATTCCTCTCTAGCGACGCTGGGACACGAGTACTGTTAGTAGCTTAATAATATCTTAAACAATAATTAAAAAACTACTTTTTTGCTTCCGTTCAGATTTTAGTACTGGTTTTTGTTGTGGGGTACAGATCAACCCTATTTGAGAACTAAGTGGAATCAACCAGTCCTATGAATACCACAGGTTTCAGAGACAAGATGGAGACATTCATACCATGTTTAACCGCATGCTACGAACACGTTCCTCTCAAACCACTTTAATGGCTCCTGTATTCTTTATGATAAATACATATTATATTTATACACTTTACATTACTTGTGGTTTCTTTCATTTGTAACCCCTAACACGAGTCTATAACAGTTTTTAATTTAAAAAATGTATTTCTTATAATTAGAATGTTATTTTGCATATTTACAGTGAAGTTTAATGTCAAGAAGCTGAAAAACTTACAGAAACTAAACCTCTATTAGTAATAAATGAATCCAGTCTAGTTGTTATTTATAGCATAGAAAAAAATGTCATAATACTTTGCAAATCATATTCATTTTTGCTGCAGAAACTCTATTTAAATTTTTCTTAATTTTGTTATTAATTCATTTTTATTTAATTGTTATTCAGTTTCAGTAAAAAAAGCTTTTTTTTTTCTCATTTCATTATTTGATCTAAAATATCATCGCTGTTCATTCAACATTGTTCACAACTTACGGCTGGGTATATATTCTTACTTTACGCGGCCAATTATTTGTTGGTGATGTATTGACGTGCGGCTGCACATGATCGCTTTTTTTTACAAAGAAAGACATCTTTGCACACCACACATTTCTCTAATTAGAAATGCAGGCGATTAATGTCAGATGAAAGGAAAAACAGTGACACGTGAGTAATTGATGAGTGATTAAAAGCAGACAGATGTCTTCACGTCTCCAACGAAATAAATGCTTTCGTCAGCAAAATAATATTTCTTTTAATACCTAGCATTTTTTTTATTTATAAGATGCTGTACTATAGTTACTATATTAGTTGCTGTAATAGTTTCACTGTATTACATGCTGTAGCATTTTCACTATATTAGATTCTATGGTATTTTTATTGTAATAGATGATGTTGTATTTTCATTGTAATAGATGCTGTTGTATTATCATTGTAATAGATGCTGTTGTATTTTCACTGTAATAGATGCTGTTGTATTTTCATTGTAATAGATGCTGTTGTATTTTCATTGTAATAGATGCTGTTGTATTTTCATTGTAATAGATGCTGTTGTATTTTCACTGTAATAGATGCTGTTGTATTTTCATTGTAATAGATGCTGTTGTATTTTCACTGTAATAGATGCTGTTGTATTTTCGCTGTAATAGATGCTGTTGTATTTTCACTGTAATAGATGCTGTTGTATTTTCGCTGTAATAGATGCTGTTGTATTTTCGCTGTAATAGATGCTGTTGTATTTTCATTGTAATAGATGCTGTTGTATTTTCGCTGTAATAGATGCTGTTGTATTTTCACTGTAATAGATGCTGTTGTATTTTCACTGTAATAGATGCTGTTGTATTTTCACTGTAATAGATGCTGTTGTATTTTCATTGTAATAGATGCTGTTGTATTTTCGCTGTAATAGATGCTGTTGTATTTTCATTGTAATAGATGCTGTTGTATTTTCATTGTAATAGATGCTGTTGTATTTTCGCTCTATTAGATGCTGTTATATTTTCGCTCTATTAGATGCTGTGGGATCTTTACTGTATTAGATGCTGTAGTATTTTTTATTGTAATATAATGTAATATAAAATGTGGTATTTTCATTGCATTATATACTGTGGTATTTTCATCGTATTATATACTGTGGTATTTTCATCGTATTATATACTGTGGTATTTTCATTATAATAGATCCTGTGTTATTTTCACTGTATAAGCTGCTGTATTATTTTCATTGTATTATATGATGTTGTATTTTCATTTTATTAGATGTGTTCACTTATCAATACTGATATAATAGGTTGTATTAAGTAGAGATTGCTAGTGATTATTGGTAAGATTGTACAAGAATAGTTTTAATTCAGACTAGAATTGGCTGCAAGGATCCGTGAAGTAATGGATAAAGTACTAGGTAAAATTCACTTGTAAGTAACACTCTTCTGGAGGTTGAAGGTTCAATCTTCAGTGGAGGCGATATTAAGAATACAATGGCTAATTACTTAAGACTTCTACCTGTTCGCAGCTGACGGAACAAGAACATGCTATTCCTTTGGATTAAATAAAGGATTCTATTCGCAATTCAGTATAGATTCCCAAGTTCAACATAAAGATTCCAGCGTTCGACAAGATACACCTGAAGAGCGTTGGAACTTACATCAGCTGAACTATAAATAACATTTAAGATGAGAACAGTAGTCCAAGTTATCCAATTAATAATAATTATTATTTACTTAAAGAAAACATGTAATGTAATATCAGAACAGATACTACACTTTACTCTTAGAACTACTTTTGTTGTATAGGTATTTCAGTGTAATAGCGGCATTTTATTGTAGTGCCATGTGGTGCCATGTAATGTAGACGCCATCAATTTTTAGTATTTTGAGGTTCCTGTTTTTTTTTTTTGGTTCGTTGTGGTTCTTTCTGTTTTTGTTTTATTCCTATTGAAGTATCCAAGTTGAAATGAACTCTCCTCTTTTTTTCTCGTAAAATTAAATTTGCATACATGATGATTCTTTCCTTTATGCAATTAAATGTGCATATGCGATTATTGATGCAATCTGGACACACTTGGATTCATTGTTATTTTATAGATTATCTCGTAGTAAAATGTACAAATACATTCCAAAAGAATGCAAAAAAAATAAATCCCAAATGAAGTGGTAAGAATAGACTAAGTGTATCATGAGAACAGGTAATACACTTTGTTCCTAGCCATTGTTACTTCAGGAATAAAGTTTGTTTAGACATATCTGCTTACACTTCGAGATTTTCTGTTCACATTTTTCTTGACTAATTTGTTTATTTAAAAACTAGCCGAATTCAAGTCGTTTTACTACTACTACTACTACTACTACTACTACTAATAATAATAATAATAATAATAATAATAACAAGAAGAAGAAGAAGAAGAAGAAGAAGAAGAGGAAAAGGATATATTTTATGTCTATATTAAAACTGAAGGAGAGCTCATCAAAATGGTTTTGTAATCCTCAAAATAAGTGATAATCTGCGGGAGCTAGTTTTTAAGGATAAGACACGATTCCCAAACCATATTCTCCTAAGAGACCTTTGGTCAATAGTGCTGTGTGAGGACGAGCATTATCATGATAGAAGCTGACTCTTTTTCTATTGACTAAAGAAGGTTATTTTGGGGTCAACACGGCGAAAATATTACAGAAAAATATGAATGATGCTTTAATAATCTGAAAGAAAAAGTTATAAATTAATCATAGTGATATGTTTAATAACAATATGCATAAAATAAATTACAATGATGTAATATGTACCTCCTACAAAGCGGTAAAAACTTTTGCACCTACATGATATATAGATTATCTCGTGCTTAAAAGTATAAATACATTCCAAAAAGGATGCCAAAAAACTCCTTCCACAAAATTAAGCGGTAAGAATGTCTGCAAATAGCTTTTTTGGCAAACTAACTTAATTTTTTTTTCATGTCCCAAGGTGAAATCTGATTTCGTTTTCTGTTTTCTGTTCTGGAAATCTCACGGGGGACCAACTAGTATTTGCTTTTGTCTCTTTTCACATCGGTAGACAAGATGGTTTAGATTTCCTTTGGCCACAGTTATAGATCATCTGACACCATGTGGGTATTTCCTTTCTAAGCAGATATAAAGAAGCAGCAAGGAATAAATCAAGTAACTTTCCTGTTTATCTCTTTAAGACCAACAACAGTTTTAATCTTTTCGTTTCAACCCAAATTCTTAAGCCAAGTCGACATTGATGCTTATCAAGCGTCACTTTTTTATGGGAGAGGGGAGATTACTCCATTTTCTATTACCAAAGTTAATACAGGTTTATTCACTCCCCTTTTGGTGCTTCTACAAAATTTGAACAAACCAAACGGAATTTTATTGGACTAAATCTAAAACTTAGGTTAGGATTAGTTTGGGGTTAGATTAGGGTTAGTATTAAGAATAAAATACGGTTCAAATTTTGAAGAAGTACCTTCTTTTCTAAGGAAATATCTTCCTACAAGAATTCGTCAAATGAAAATCAAAATGTTTTAATAAGACCTTAATTCCTATTTTTATAAAATGTTTTAATTATGGAAGACCTTAATCTCTATTTTTATAAAATTATGTACGTGTATATGTTTATATGCATCGGATTTGCTTCTAAACTAATTAAACAATAATTATTAATTTTTGTAATACAGTTGCTAAGCGGAAAGGTTAGTAATGTGGATATATTTAGTTCAATTTAGTTTGCAAAGGAGGCAAAAAAAAAAAAAACATGGAAAATTTTGGGAAAAATTATGATACTTGCGATTTTTTGTGAGAATTTGACTATAGGTATCAGACATCAATTAATGAATATTGCCCAAATTTCAGATTTTAGGGAGTATTTTAATGGGTTTTAGGTGGCATAATATGTACAGAATTTGTCATTTGAATTGTTTTTTTCTTTTTTTTTTACACGGTGGTCACCACTTATCAAGGCCCGGAAGCCACTCAGGGATAAGGGTTATTGCAAGTACAGTACGTTAGTGTGGAGATTTGAAAGTGTTTACTTAAAGGGGCGGTTCATTAGGAATTTGTTAACGTTGGACTTGAACACATCCAAGTTGTAGTCAGGTGGGAAGCAGGCAGACGGAACAGAGTTCCACAGGCGTGCAGTTCTAAGAAAGAAGCATTGTTCATCGAATCCACGTTTTGATTTAGGCACAGATAAAGAGTGGGGGTAATTTTTCACAGTGGATTCAGCTAGACGGGTGTTTTTCGTGAAAGATTGGCGAGGGGGGACCAGAGATTGGAGTTCAGACGAGCACTTGCCATGGAAATAACGGTAAAATAAAAATAGGTTCGCTACCTCTCTTCTGTGGGAGAAAGGTTGCAGGGTAGAGAAAAGGGTATCTCCCACTAAGCCACGAAGTCGATTTTGTACTCTGTCAAGGCAGGATAGGCTGTTTTTAGCAGCCTCTGCCCAGATATGGCATCAGTATTCCATCCTTGGACGTACTTGGCTTTTATATAGATAGAGAATTGCATCAGTAGTGAGATATCTTCTGGAGCGGTAGAAGGATCCCACCATCTTTCCAGCGACCTTGGCAACAGACTTGATGTACGTGTTCCATTTCAGATCAGGAGTAAAGGTCAAACCGAGAAGCTTGTCAAAACACGGGGCCTCTCCCAGACGAGAGCCATCCATCCCAATTGATGCCAGATGGGGATTCAGATATTTCAGATTTACATTAAATTGGTGCTATATTCATTAGACACTGATTAAGCAAGATTCTCTGAATTTTAGTTTCTTCTTAGGACCCTTTAGTTTTAAGACTTAAATTTGAGAGATTTTCGAGAATGAAAATCATTTATTTTCTCTCCAATCTATCCTTAACACTGGATTTTCCCCTGCTAATTGTCCATATTGCTTAAACTGTTCTATGCATTTCCAATGAACGATTTCAATGATATTCTTTCAGTGTAACTGAACCAAGGGCTCCTTATGTTCTGTACACATCTCTCTATACTATCCAGTTTTAATCTTCTTCTGAGCTCATCAGATCTAAGCCTATCTTTTAGACTCATATTTCACATCAATTGTCTCATTCTTATATCATTTCTCTTCATGCAACGCATGTCCTCAACCTTTACTGGGCAAGTTTCACTTCCATACATCAGCACACATCGTACACATGCAATCACACTAACATCAGCTCCTCCGTGTTCCAATCAAGGCAAAAAAAAACTTCTTTATTCATTAAAATTTGATTTTTATTATTTCCCACTCTATTACTCTATAATAAGCACCAATGCATATTTTCGTGCATATTTCTATATAAATATATATAACACGTCCGTTAATAGTTTAAATGGAATACTGTTGCCACATTTGGTAGGAGCTGCTCAGCACACCCCTATCCTGCCTTGATAGAGTTTAAAACCGGCTTTGAAACCTAGTAGGTGATGCCCTTTTCTCTTCGCTGCAACCTCTTTCCCACAGAAGAGACGTTCCGAGCCTGTCTCTTCTCTATCGATATTTTCATGGCAACTGCTCGTCTGAGCTCCAATCTATGATCCTCCCTTGCCGAACTTTCACAAAAGCACTTGACTACCTATAACCACTATCAACAATTTCCACCACTCTCTATCCGTGTGTAAATCTAAACGCAGATTCCATGAACAACGCTTCTTTATTAGAACTGCTCACCTATAGAACACTGTTCTGCTGGCTTACTACCTGGCAGACTACAATATCGTAGCTTTCAAGTCCAATGTAAACAAATTCTTGTTAAACCATCCACTTAAATAATAAAATTCTACCCAACTTACACCATTAATAATTATTACACTAGCACCTTACATTCATTAATCCTTATCCTCGAGTAGCCTTCAGGCCTTTATAAGTGGTGACTCCCTTGTAAAAAAGAAAGAAAAGAATGCAAAGTGCTCTTTTTGACGCTTTCAAACGAAATCATTGAAAGTGAGGGGGAGCAAGAAAGATATAGGTCTTAGCACTTTCTCCCACCATGAAGATCCAATGTATTTTTCACTGACAATCATCTCATAAATTTACCAGTTGGCAATATACAACAGCAAGCCACTAGAATATATATGAAAAGCATAAACATCCGGTCGTTTGACACAGAGACATTTGTAAAAGTCGTCTGTAGACGTTTACTACATAAACAATACATGTCTCGTAGCGGAGGATGGGGTGGGGGCGTGACTACGTTGATTGCAAGTAAGCGAAATCCTGGAATGGGCATTGCAGTTGAGAATGTGTAGGTATTAGAACTTTCCGAAAAACAAGTAGTTTATTGAGTGCCTACAATGGCAAAATGGCACGGAAATATTGACTAATTCTATGACAATGAAGCAATCTAACTTTCACTAACATTCTCATCCTAATTTTGTCGGTTATTTTACACAGGAGCAAACGTTCAGAGTATATACATATGTAAGGCATAAAGATGGAATATAGTTCAATTTCTAGTCCAAACATATTAATACAATGCTAGCAAGACCCGTGGAAATTCCACAGTTTTATCTGTTGTATATTGCTGCTATGTATAAAAATATTTCCATTCTATGGACGTACCATGTTTGTTCAAACTAAAGCATACTTATCTAAATACTTTTCAGTGATGTAGTTTCACGTTATATCAGCTTATATATCTCCAAAACACATGGAAAAATCTGTGGCATGACCATTCTTTGGAAGTCCAGTGCGCACAAAGACCCTCAAATATTACACTTTTTTTAGACAAACGGATGCTACCCTTTAATCTCAGTGTCAAAGTCAAGTAAATGCATTTTAATTCAAGTTTCACGTTCGATACAATTTTAAAAACTTATTTATTTTTTTCATTGCGTCTTCAGTAATCGGGCGTTCACATCTCTAAAAAAAAGGGCTAGAAAATGATAACATAAATACGAAAATGAAATAACCTTAGCGTATTATTATATAGGGATTTGGCAATCATCTTTGCAAAAGCTCTCGTCATGAATTTGGAGTTTTCCTCACTGTTAGCCTTCAAAAGATTTGTACAAGGTGGAACGATAAATTTGTCACCCTAAAGAAAACAACACTACAGGTTTATTTTAAAACTTTTATTGAAAAAAAAAAATTCAGATAACTTGATTAAGTAGTAGAGCTGGCATCTATTCATTGTACCTCAATCACCATCTCAATACAGGTCCAGAACTGGGAGCATGCCTTTTTCACAAGCACCGGCAGGAGCTCAGTGAATACTCGACAATCAGGCTGACTTTAGTGTTGAATCCAGCATGTTTAGGTCGGGGGAGAAAGGGGGCCAGTGAGGGAAGGGTACAAAACCGTAGCACTCCAAGCCTGGATCTTTTGGGACTTGTGGGCCAGTGCCGAGTCCAGCAGCCACCTGATTGTACCAGGAGATCACCACACTTTTCAGCACATCCAGGTACACTTCGGTGTTGACTTTCAAGCCTTCGAAGATGTGAGATGGCATCATGTGGTCTTCACTAGAAACCACACCATAGACCATATCCTTGGCCAGAAACTTCACTGAGCTGTATCCTCAAACGTTGAACCGTCCAGATTTGCATTTTGAGAGTGCTGGCAATGGTCCTGTTGTCATAACTTGAATTGGTAGAGAGCATGAATTGTACAGCGGTGCATCTCTGATCTCGTTCATTGAAGACTGTGTCATTTTCAGACATGATAGAAGGCTCCTATCGCTCTTGGGATTTATACACAATTTCCCAATTAGTAGATCGTCTGCAACAAAAAAAGAAAACCGGTTTTCATTAAACGGAAATAGAATCATGTCATTTTTTTTCTAGGGCGACAATTGTATCGTTCCATTCTGTATTTTTAGGATTATTTAGACTACTACAGACCATGAGCAATGTTTTTGACAAAGGAGGAAGAATTACTGTTTTTTTTGTCAGAATCTATCCAATAATTATTGTTGATTAGTTGTTTTACTTTGAAGTAGTATTTTTTTAGCTCCTTATATCAAGTGACTTCATGCATTGTCTGGGGCGATTTCCATTAAAATAAAGCTATTCTCACCTTGAATGTTATTCCCACAACGTTTCAGCCAATGTAATCTCCAACCTTCTACAAGGGCGTCTTAGTGAACTCGAGAATATATACAGAATTTTTAATAGAAGCTTTTATTTAATTCACGGGGATAGCATACTTTCATTCCGTCAACATTATTCAGGTAGAAATCGTAATTGTATTCTTAGTATCACCTGTATTGACGATTGAATCTTCATCAAAGTGAAGTCTTTATCCTATCCTATATATAATAATTTGATTGCAGAAATTCCCCTCTGAACCAAAGTACACGAGGTTTGTTCCAACATACAAACTTATTATGTTTACACTATCATCAACTATATTATGTAACTTTTGAACGCCACCTTATTCACATTTATTTGCTCTATTAAAATCCTACATTGCATCCTAGGAGAAACATCATCACTGCCACAAACACCTACAATGGAAGCAGCTGCTATTTTCCCCTCTAGAGAAAAAGTACTCCCACCGCTCCCATTCGACACATCATATGGACAATAGTTCAATAATTTTCTGTCTCATACACTTACACAGCCACCATAACCTTTCCTATACCCGATTCCAAAATTAATGATCTATCTCTCTTCAAATTCAACCAAATCTCATTGGCTGCGACAAAACCTTTCGTCTCTTCCAGAATGTCAATCCTAATACAAAAAGATTAAAACGAACATGGCTTGCCTGATTAGATTAGGCACTGATTTCAGATAAAATATCCCACTTATATGCATCTTAAAACATCGAAACATCTTCGTAAGCCACGAATACTTTTATTTACATATAAAATATACCGTACATGTTAGCTTTTCGTACACAGCGACGATAGCGTGAGGCATATTTTGTTTTCTGACACAGGCTGATAGGCACTACTTCTTTCTTTGTTTTCAAAAACTAATATTCCAGAATGACGTTTCACGATGATTACATGTGCTTTGTTTTATTATTATATTTTATAAATATTGAATTAAACTGTTGCTTTACTTCTGTTTACATGATTCAGCAATGTCCACCGAACGAACGAGTCCCTTTCAGTGATATCATGATTCAAGCTTGTTTAAAGCAGTTATTTCGAGGGTTTATAACATTGTACGTTTGTCGTATGGCAGTTGATTAAAGCGTTTCTTTTCTTTGCATCTCCTTTTGTTACATGATAAGGGCTATCCCCTGTTCATGTAAGTATAAAAATAGAGAGATTAGTTAAAATGAAAATAAGAGAAAGCAGAAATCGAACCCTGGACATAAGTTTTAAAGAACGATAGGTTTAAATGGAATGTCCAGTAAATTGTTAATTCGGATGAAATAAATAATAAATAAACTATTCAATTGTTAAAAGAATGTTGATAATAAAATATGGGTTAAATAAATTAGATATGTAGGTTGAATTCCTTTGTGGAAACAACACAAGAAAAAATAGGTTATTGGGAAATCAATGTCGGAAACGTGCAAAGTCGCGCATGTTGAAACACGTGAATTTTGCTCACGTGGCCGGGATGCATGGATTTCTCAATATAGGAAGTGAGAGTTAGTTGGTCGGTGAGACGGTCAGTGAGAAAACTCAGAGACAGGCGGACGTCTGAAGCGAGACGTCACTTCAGAAACTAAAATGTGAAACTTTGAATTCTTAATGAGGAAATCACGACCGGTCGTAAAGAAATAAATTCATCATGTGTTTTGTGATAAAGCTCATCTTTGTGTTTGTGATTTCTACAAAAAGGTAAATTGTATTGTTATTATATGTCTGTGTTATAAAATGTCATTACATACACGTCTCGACATCTCATATCCACACTGTGAATCTACATCATATCTACACTAAGACTGTCTGAACACTATCTCATCATTCTAAGAGCTTTCTTCATATCTACACGTCTAAGTAATGAACATTTAAAATATAGGAATAGTTATAAACGAACAATCTCTCTTACAACAACATCTCTCTCTCTCTAAGATACAACATCATATGTAATAAGACAAGAACTCTCACTAAGACTCATATCTTTACTAATAAGAACTCACGTAACATACGCGCACAAGTGGCATCGTCTAATACTAATAATAATAACTATATAACACTTTTACAATTAGCATTGAACGTTCGATCCTGGCCTCTGTGGCTATTATTTTCTGCCTAATGGGTTACTGCTGCTAATTACATTGTTTTTAGGGCGTGGATTAACTTTTTTTTTTTCCATATTTTTGAAACACGTAAATAAGTAAAAGACCAAAATAAATTGTTTTTTTTTTCTAATTCATCATAATTTTATTTACACGAAAATAGCTCACTAAACAAAATAAGTTGTTTGGGCCTATTTCCCCCAAATTTCATTTCCTTTCAGGTACATAATCAATATTGCTTTCATAAATTATACAATAATTCTATCTCTGTTGTCTAACGCTTAACATTAAAAAAAGGTTTATATTGTTTCAATCTCATAATTGTTCTATTTATATTGTTTATAATAGAAACAAAATCCTGTATATATTGTTCAAAATGCAAAAGAATTGTTTATTATTTAAATAAACTGTTCCGTTTATACGGTTTATTTTTTTCTGCTTACGTAAAACTGTCAATTTCTGAAAAACTGTGTACATTTTTACATGGTAATGTACATGTGACTACAGGAATTTAATTCCCTTTAAGTGTCAGGGTGTTCGAGAGTTTTTTGCTATCTTAACTCCAATCTTGCCAACAAAAATACCATACCCTGAACAATATCCTGAACATTACCCTAAAATATACCCTGAAAAATACTCTGAACCATACCCTGCCCACCAGCTTAGTCCGCACAAGCCAAATGACACTACACCCATCCCCACTCACAAAATGGCGTGTCAATTTCGAAAGCCGTTCTTGGAGGTGTCTATTCTGAAAGCCGGTTTTAACATGAAGAGGTTGGGGGTTGGCCAACAACAAAAACAGCAACAGCTGTACTTTAAATTTTTATTCAGGGGCGGCGGGATGCTTGCTACCACCGGGCAACGCCAATTAACAGGTCCTGCTATTAATCAATAATTCTGACTTAGTATAAGTCTTACTGACTTCTTGATTTTTGTCTTTTGCTCAAAGTATTAAGTTTGTGCTGATAATAGTCACAATATAAAGACTGAATTCTGATTTACAAATATTTACTGAAGTCTTTGGGAGGTGACAGTGGTCTAGTGGTTAACGACCCAAACCAAAGGTCTGGGTGTTCCAAGTTCGAATCTAGTTTATTCCACAAAAAATCACTTCCACTTAGGATGTTGGCAACTTTCTCCTGGTCACTCTTGTAAGTATGCACCGTTTTTCTAGAAAGAATTCTGATTAGAAGATTATTGGGGAAATCGATGCCAATAATGGAATCTTTTAATCCATACAATATGGTGATGATGACTGAAGTCTTTTAACACCATAGAATAAAAGATGACATGGAAAAACATGAAAACTACATAAACTCAAAGATCACGTGATAATAAACTTAACTGTCAATAATAAGGATGACACGAATGTCATGTATCACTTTTACTTATTTGCTAAAAAAAAAAAGAATGAGTTTCTTTAAGTTGCTTTCACAGATAACCTAACTCTTTTGAGAAGGAAAATAAATTTAACTGGTCTTTCCTCACGGATGAAAAATTAGAAGTGACACTGGCATATGATTGGACTCGCTGACAACCCTAGGGTCATTGCATAAAAATGGGCATTACAAACAGAGAGATAATCTTATGGTTTCAGATTTAAAACTACATCAGAAAGAAAATAAAAATACAACTGTCTATCAAAAGGAACACTTTTTTCTGAAACCGGAAACATTAACTCTTTTAGCGCAGCTATCGGAAAGTTAAGACAAGTCTACTACCTCTAATAGCAGACTAAACTACATACAAAACCGATTATATTTGCAGTATAAGACATAACAGCACAAATGTATACAATAAATTCAGCAATTAACTAGTATGTGCATAAGAAAATGACAATTTTCGATGAGCGGATGTAACAGAGCATGTATGAGCCCGTTGGAAAATATCAGCAGAAGCTGTAATAGTGAGAATATTAGCAGCAGTAGCGAAAAAAATGTACACATACAAATTAGAAGGTGTGTGCGAGATAGTATGACAAGAAAAAGAAGAAAGAACACCACGTGGTCGGAGAAGAAAAAGTGCAGTTGAAAAAGATGGACGTGTAAAGTGGAAGATGAGAAATGGCTGTCTATGGCTGGTGTGTAATGGAGCAGAAAGAAAAACACTATCAGGGGAGATGGACATGTGGCCCCACAGTGACTCTTTCAGCTGTTGCCGAGATGGAGAGAAAGAAAAGCGATAATAAACAACTTGCGTTAAAAAAGAAAGAAAGGTCGAGTCGGATTTATTTCTTTTCATTTGTTTGTTCTTTTTCGACCGTGCCGGACGGCGTAGGAGTCCAAGAGAGGTTTGAACTGTAACGAACAAGATGGCTGACAAACTTTTACAATTAGTATTGATAGTCCTTCTTATATGCTACAAATGCTATGTACATTGTTTGGGAATAAAATGAAAGGTTAAGGTTACAGAATCATTCTAAAAATATATAGGTGTAAAAAATCATTTTTTTCCAAAGAAATTTCAGCATTTAGAAGGTTAAAACTTTTCTAAAAGTAAGAGCTGTAAATGATCAATATTTCTTCTCTTTATCAGGACTTAAAATATCTTCTGACTGTTGCCATGTTATAAGTAGTAAAAAATATCTCCTTGATTGCATTTTTTGGATTATTCGAACTACTGTTCTCATCTTCAATATTAGTCTTACAATGTTTCGACTGATGTAACTTCTGATCTTCCGGTGTATCCTTTATTTAATCCATGTTGGGTTTGGAGATGACCATATTGTAATCTGCAGGAAAACCCTTGCAAATGAACTCTATCCATAGACGCTTATTATATAGAAGAAGTAAGGAAAGTTCTTGTAAATGTCTTTTAAGATAAAATGTGTGAAGTTTATCTTTTTGATGTATTTATTTATGTATTTATCTGTTTGTTTAACTGCTTATTTAACTCTCTTTATCAGGCTGCCACTCGTCTAGTGGTCATGGGTGTGGGTATTAGAATATCTAATTCATAGTACATTTATAATACACAAACGTGACATAGTGCCTTCTGCTGATGCCTAAGGCATATTCGTCGATCATCCTTGTAACAAAGACACTTTCAAGACAGGAACCCAAGACGAATGTGTTGAAAACCGCCGCCCCCTTATGGGGAGATTTGTTTTAACCCATCTTGTCTCTTGAAAACTAACTCACTAAAATTAACTCAGCTTCTTTAAACCGGAACACTTGACACATTTGCATACCTTCCGGTGCAACTTGATCAGTCACCCAGTCTGATACCTGTCACAACATTACCCTCTGACCCTCTCTGCGCCTCAAAATTATTGTTTTGCACGATTCAATCTATTGTTTATCTCGCTAAATTGATAGACAATTAGAGAGACACATAGATAGATAGACAGAGGGATAAACCGATAACTGAATAAATGCTTTCTACCCAGCATTGCCTAGCATTTACATAAAACGAGCATACTTCATGGAAATGATGATAAAGCAAAGAGAGATTCGTTTTTAAAGATTTATTTATGTATGTTTGTATATATACACTGCTGATCAAAAATTTAAGACCACTTAAAAATCTTTTAAAAAAACTTTTTTTAAGGATAGATTTTAAACTCTTCCGACTTAAGGTTACCAATATTACAATCTAAAAGGTTATGGAAACAAAAAGGTACATTCCAAAGATTTATTTTTTAAATTTACATTTTTATTAAATTAAGCTTTTTACACATGATCAAAATTATAAGACTAGAGACAAAAATTCTATTAAATTATACAAACAGTGTACAAAAAGTGTATGAAAACATTCAACAATCAAACTTAATAATGAGTTCTACCTCCACTGATTTTGGTGACTTCAAAAATTCTTTGGGGCATGCTAGAAATAAGAGTTTCCATTGAGATGCGGGGTATCCTGCTCCAGTTTCTGAAGATGGCTTCACAAAGTTAATTTTTTGTTGAATATTGTTTGCCATTTCGATAAACCTCTCTCGTCATCCATCCCCAAACATTTTCAATTGGGTTCAAGTCCGGTAAGCATGTAGGATGTCCCAAGAGATGGACTCCATTTTCTTGTAGAAAGCTCAAGGTCCGTCTTGCAGTGTGGATTGCAGCATTATCTTGTTTGAATAACCATCCAGCCCACACAAACGATGACCCTCCATCATCAAAGATGCTTTGTGTAG
Source organism: Euprymna scolopes (assembly GCF_053919585.1). Classification (NCBI taxonomy): domain Eukaryota; kingdom Metazoa; phylum Mollusca; class Cephalopoda; order Sepiida; family Sepiolidae; genus Euprymna; species Euprymna scolopes. The sequence continues at coordinate 149,141,805 of NC_136484.1, read as the reverse complement.
CATGCTAACATAACCAGCTGCTGTCTCCATTTTTCCTCTGTAAGACAAGGCACCTCATACCATTACGGACCCTCTACTATGACGTGTGGAAAAAATTTCAAGAGATATATTTTTGTCATGGCAATATCGCTGGAAGTCATCAGGATCATCTAAATTGAATTTTTTCTCATCAGGAAACAGGAATTTCTTCTACATCTCGACGTCCCCGGTTTTGTATTCATGACCAAATTTTAAGCGATCCACTTTGTGATGTTGAAGCAATCGAGGAATTTGTTTACGCTCTTTATTTACCTGCCTTTTTGTTGTAAGTGTCGTCTGATGGTTATTGGACTGCAATCAACATTTGTAACTGCCTTAATTTGACTAGAAGAAAGTCCTTTGTCATTCATAACAACCCGTCTGATTCTCTTATTCTAAATGCAGGATAAATTTTATGGGGGCCTACCAAAATATTTTCTTTTCCATAATTTTCAGTGTTCTTTAGAAAGTTGCAAATAACAGTTTTACTGCGATTTACCTTAGCTGCTATCGCTCGCTGTGACAAAACTTGCTTATGGAATCCTAGAATTGGAGAGCGCTCAACTTCAGTTAGTTTTCTTGCTTTAGGCATGGTAACACCTTTACACAGTGATCGCTAATCTCTAACTGAACTAAAAACATTAGAATTACTATAAATCTAACAATTTATACCCTTGGTCTTATAATTTTGATCATGTGTAAAAAGCTAATTTAATAAAAATGCAAATTTTTAAATAAAATTTTTGGAATGTACTTTTTTGTTTCCATTTAGAATTGGAATGTACCTTTTTGTTTCCATTTAGAATTGGAATGTACCTTTTTGTTTCCATTTAGAATTGGAATGTACCTTTTTGTTTCCATTTAGATTGTAGTATTAGTAATCTTATGTTGGAAGAGTTTAAAATCTATCCTTAAAAAAAAGGTTTCGTTTTAAAGATTTTTAAGTGGTCTTAAATTTTGGATCAGCACAGTATGTAAACACACACACACACACACACACACACACACACACACACACACACACACACACACACACACACACACACACACACACACACATTATTATTATTATTTGAACTCATTCCCTTTTTTCCTTGTACCCATTTGTGAATTATTCCACAGAATTCTACCTTTTGGATTACTTTGAACCAATTACTTGTGCCCCCTCCATGTACGCACTCCAGACTAGTTCAACAAGCAGCAAAATCCCACCCCTCCACTGTTGTAGCCCCTAGATACCGCAAAGCCTTATAGTTTCTTCCCTCGAGTTTCTAGACTTTGGAATTTCCTTCCTATTTCCTACTTTTCTGATTGTATTTATCTGCAAAAGTTTAAATGTAATGTGAACATATGTCTAACTGCTCAACTCTCTACAATCCCTTGTTAGACACGATCCCAAATAGTAGTTTCTTATGTTCGAAGCAATAATATGTCTTGTTTGGGGTGAAAAAGCATAAAGAATACTCTCTTCCTTTTTACTATAAAAATAATTTTTATCTAAATATTTAAAAAAAAAAAGAATTTAAAAGAAACAAAGTTTTTTGAATACGATGGTACTTTTTTTTTGGGGGGGGTTCTATCTCTCTTTATTTATGGAAATTCTCTAGACAGGGCTTGAAACAACTTGGTGTAAGGAGCCAACAAAAATGAAAGCGGACTATTGCAAAGACAGAAGATGCCCATTGAGCATAGTCTTGAAAAGATAGAAGGAAAACAGTCAGCAGGAAAGGAGTTCCATAACTTTGCAGTCTTTGGAAAAAAGCTACTAAAATAGGAAGCTGTATTACAATGAGGTATCAAAACCACAAATTGATGGAGACCATTAGACCAAGGAGTTAAACGAGTTCGAACAAAGGAAGCAGAGAATATATTGGACAATTCTAAAAAACGCATGCCATAATATTATTTCTAAAGAAGACTGAAGTTAGCACCATCACGTCTGTGGAGAGAAAGGTTTCAGAAAAGTAGAAAAAGTGAGGGTCAATCAAATTACAGATATGTTTCTGCAGTGTATCAAAACCGATTAGCAGTAAACTAACACCTTCTCAAAGAGAGAAGACAAAGCTCCAGAGGGTGGACCCCCTAGAACTGCACAGAACCTTGTCAACAAGGAAAAGGCGGCATAAGTCTTTTTCACATTTATGGGGTTTAATTTTCGATCTTTTTTTTTATATTGGTCAAGACCCTAAAAAACTCTAGAAATAAAAATTCACATTACTGATCATTGTGAGTTTTTTTTACTCGAGATGTGTATCCAATTTTATTTATAATTTACTTCAGGATTGACACAGCAATATTTTCTGCATTTTTAAAAGTTATCAAAACCAATATATTCCCTTTTCCTACAAAAATCACCTTTTGATAATTATGTTGACATTGATATTAAAGAGAGATAACTCTATTCAACAATGTATATGCTGAAGGCAACCATGAAGGATGAGATTGAAAGAAACCACAGCGATGTTAAAGGTTAGAAAACACTGACAGGCAACAAATTCATCAAAAGAAGTTGGTAGAAATGGACAAAAAAGACCCCAAAACTGTTGATCTCTGCATGATATCAACAGTTCCCGAATCACTGCATAGCAGGCAACACTTGATATAAGACCATAGGAATGCATTTAAATGAAACACTACTATCCAAAAATCATAGATTTTCCAGAAAACATCAATGGATTCAAGTAGAGATAAATAAAACATGCATAATCACTGTTAGTTTAAGTGCAACATTTATAAACCAAAGATATGAAAAAGAAACCAACAGATGTTAAAAGTTTTCAAAAAGCAGGTGTTGAGTTGTCAGAAGCGATGATACAGCTTACTGCCACTTGCAAGAAAAGCAAAAACTAAGCACAAAAAATCTTGAATGTTGTTTCGTCGCTTGCTTGATTTTGTTTACAAATTTCATTCCCAACCTTTCACTGTTGAGATTCCTGGATGCACGAAAGCTTTCTACTCTGATAATTTCTTCTTTTGGACTGCTAGATTTTGGAATTCTCTCCCTGTTTCCTGCTTCCTTTATTGTACTAACCGGCTGAATTTTAAATCTAATGTGAACACATATCTCACTGCTAAACTCCCCGCAGTCCTCTGTTAGACACGATCCCAAATAGTAGCCACTTATGTTCCAAGCGGCAATATACCTTGGGTGTGATGAAAAAGAGTAAAACAAAAAAGAAGAAAGAAAGAAACTCACAAGCATGCAATATTTATGATTGTACAGATAGGCGTTGGAAGAAGCCAGCAGCTTCTTCACAAGTTATAACGGTTTCATAATCACAGAATTATGTAGTAAGGTTATATCTAGTAGAAGATTCCTATAGCAAGCTTATAATATGATGCTGTATTCACCTCTCATTGGTTTGGAATATTCTTGAATGATCGTGAGTACAAAACTATGCTATTTATGTATAAGCAGAGAAACATTCATATTGCTCATGTTCTGCCTTATTCTTGCCTGATAATTTTTTGAAGAGCTAATAAGATCGAAATGTTTATAATTGGATTGTTCTAAAAGCAGCTCTTAGCATCGACTAGAAGTAGCATTCCGCTAGGGACACCTTCTTCAGATTTCTTCATTGATCACAAAAAATAAGGACCAGATAATAATATTTTTCCCGATTCCAATACAATTACAGATTCTTTTTAAAATTCATTATTCTGATACACTGACTGATTGCAATTCTTTTAAAATCTCTAATTTTTTTTTTTTACAGAGGCATCACCGCGTATCAAGGCCAAGAGGCCACTCGAGGAAAAGGTGTACAGTAGACAATTGGACAATTGGACAATTGGACAATAAAGTAATAGTTAGTAATGGAAATTCGGTAAATTTGTTAACTTAAGTTGAATGGCTCATCAAAAACTTGTTTACATTAGACTTGAAGACAACCATATTGTAGTCAACTGGAAAGCAGGAAAACGGAAGACAATTTCATAGGCGTGCAGTTCTAAGAAAGAAGCTTTGTTCATTGAATCTACGTTTAAATTTAGGCACAGATAAAGAGTGGGGGAAATTATTGATAGTGTTTTCTGCTAGACGGGTGTTTCTTGTGAAAGTTCGGCGAGGAGGGACCATAGATTTGAGCTCAGTCGAGCACTTACATTTAGATGTAGAGTTGTTTTTCTTTAATTTCCTGGATTACCATAGAAACTGATACAAATAAAAAAAATGCGTGTATGGTGGTGGTGGTGGTGGTGGTTGGGGTGTGATGTATAAATTTTAGTCATAGTGGTAGCTTTATATCGATAAAAATTTATCATTTTAATATTTTAATAATAATCATATAGTATTTATTGCTGCAATTATAGAAGTATAGAATATATTAAAATTATATATATAAAACATAGAATAATTATAAGTTTAATATTTCTGCGAAGATAAAAAATACATTGAGGGGGATGTTGATCCATAAATTTTAGTTTCAGAGTCGTTTTAAATGGATAAAGATTTATTATTTTATAATTAGCAACAGCAATAATAGCAATGATAAATCAAGTTTAAAAAAGAAAAAGAAAATAATAAAGAGTCGTTTTTTTTTTCGCCTGAGAAATCAAGCAACAAATTTTTCCAATTCTGAAAGCCAAAAAGTTTTGATTTTTCCGATTCCTGATTCTGATTCCGATTGTCTTAAAACTAGTTCTGATCAAATGATGAAGGATTAAATTGTCAATGATGTTCTTTTGTACATGTCAAAACAGGGAGGCAATTCATTGAGGCAACTGCACAGAATTGGTGTGAAGCAACTAGCAGATGACACATATTGCACCTATGAAGAAGTACCTGGTGTTATAGAGGACAGAGTGAGATAGCATGTCACTAGCACTGTAACAGAGTGCATATGAGCAGGTGTGTAATATCAACAGCTGTCGAAGGATAGATGGCTAGCGAAAGTATTAGCAGCAGCAGCAACAGTTTGAACACGTATGCAAGTTAGCAAGTGTTGCATCACAAGAAAAAGGAAAAAGGTCAGCGCATGGTTGAAAAGAAGAAAAATGTGCATCGCGCAAGATGGACGTGTGGCTCCATGGTGGCGGCGAGAGACTTTTAAGCTGGTGTCGACATTGCAGGATTTTGTTAATCTCATGGCAGATGAAATAAACATTGGAAAGTAATGGTAATAAATGTCTTTTGATAGAACAGAAAAAAAAAAAGTCAGATTTATTTATTTTTGTTTGTTTGTTCCTTTTTGACGGTACCGGACAGCGTGGGGGTAAGAAAGAGGTCTGAACTGTAACGAACACGGTTTGAGCAGGACTGGATGGTAATAATATTTATGATAATAGGTTAAAATGTAAAAGGAAGCTTGGCATTTAATATTCAAAAATAAGGTTTCTAAAACGAGATCAAGGACATCAACACCTCAACAGTGCTTAGTCTGACAATTTCGTTAAAATAATTAAAAAATATTTTTTCTTTAGTTGATAGGTTAATCTCGGTGCAGCATGTACACTTTCCTCATTTTTAGATATTGCAAGTGAAAATGATTCTTCAAAACAACAGTTTAGAAGATCCACTCAAGTCATTGATGTGCCCTCGTGCTACCTGTGCGTCCCTATAAATATATATATATATATATATATATATATATATATAAAAGTGAACGTGCCTGTGTGTCTGTGTGTGTACATTTCTCGATGCAATAACTTTGTCAATTTTAAGTCTGCAGACTCGAAATTTGATATACAGAGTACTGAGACTTGGGAAAATCTTTGTCATCTGTTTTCGACCAGAAATATGGAGTCAAAGTTTAACGATTTGACATTTGAGAACTCTACCAAACTCGCCCGACAATTTTTGGTCTAAACACTTGAAATTTTAGATATAGGTTCCTTGGACATGGATCTAACTTAATCACTTGATTTGAGTTCATACCAATAAATATTAAGGGGTCATAATAGGGGTCAAAGTTAAAAAAATTGACCGCTTTTAAAAATAAATTTTTTTTGCTCAACATACATCTCCAAACACCCGGGCAACGCCGGGCTGAAATGCTAGTATATATATAACTTTATAAATTAAATCTTTCTTTTAATAAAATGTGCCGACATTTTATGGTTCCTCAAAATGTGCTTACCCCCAATTTCTATTAATTAATTATTCTACAATAAATTATCTATTTTAATTTATCAAATAATATTTACACCAGCAAATTCCTCATCTTGTCACACTAATTTCACACTTTGGAACTGCTGAGTTGAAATTCTGTCAGATCTGTTATGTTTAATTACTAATGTGTAAAATAGAAATTTGTGTTCAAGTTGATACACGATTAAATCTCTTACATGGATACTGACACTGATTTTATATTCTTATCTTTGATTGATTATCGAGAAGGCACTGTTGATAGCGACATGCTATGTATTTACAACATGAATATAAAATGTGAACAGAATTTTCACGTAATGTTGTTTTGAACAGAATCGAGAATCTGGCCCAACTTTATAAAATGTAACGCCAGTGTCTGATGCTGAAATAATAAAAGAAGCTGCTAGTCATTAAGTGGTATTGCTGCATGAGTGAGGACAATAAAACCTTGTTTATATTCTTTCCCTTATTCTCCTTCTATTAATTCCACAGATGGACAGATCCATAAATGTCAAAGAGGCTGAAGCTTCCTGCTTAAAACTGATGCCTAAGAGCTAAAAAGACTTTCTTCAAGCCAGTCGGCCATATTGGATGATAAAAAAAACAAAAAAAAAAAAACAAGCAAAAAAAAAAACAAAACAAAAAAACGCAGAAATAATTGCCATAAAAAAGAGAAAAAAAAACTGGTTCATCATATTGCTAGTGGTTTTTGATAGCTTCATTTTTTTTCTCTTTTTTCCCTTTTTTTTTTTTTTTTAGCTTTTCTGATATTGAAACAGCAGACTGACTCATTGATTATCAGGGAGTTTTAATTTTTTCTGAGTATTTGCTCAGTTAGTCAGACTCTACTTATATGAGAATTTTATAGGTAGAAATCAGTATTTTTTCCAACATGTTACCAAACAAATACACACACAAATACATATGATATATATATATATATATATATATATATATATATATATATATATATATATATATACATATACATATATATATATATATGTGTGTGTGTGTGTGTGTGTGTGTGTCTGTATATGCACTGCATATCAAATTAATAACGAGTTTACACTTTTTTTTTAAATATTTAAGGAACGAGTGAATAAAAATCCATGAAACTTTGAACAAGTGCTTACAATATTATTCAGCTACTCCAGTCCGAAAATAAAAGTATTTAAAGCAGTATTAGGGAAACTATGGCAAAAGATAGGAATATCTGTTGATTTCAGTGTGTCAAGTTATTAACGAGGTTGGGAAAAACACAATATATCCATAACATGTTTATTGAAATAATGTGCAAACATTACATAAACTAGAAAAAATGCTTAGAACACAATAACTACATAGCAATTTCTACGTTTACATAATTAGTAGGGCATATGCGATCCTTTTTTATGAATGACTTGTAAAAGACGGAATTAGTCAAATTTTTGATTTCGTCAACAGTTATTCCTCATGATACCTCTTGGAGAGCATCCCACAATTCATCTGTGCTCTTAAATTGGCGTCCACTTGCATAGAGGCGTCGCTTCATGATACTCCAAAGGTTCTCAATTGGGTTAAAATCTGAGGAATTTGCAGGCCACTCCACCTTCTGTCGCCCAGAAAACTCCAGTTGTTGCAAATACTCTTTTCTTTTGTTTGCTGCATGTGAGGGAGCATTATCATGCATAAAAATAATGGTTCTTCTTAACATCAACCTTTGCTTCTTCAACTATGGTTCACAGTGCTCCTTCAGAAAAGCTATGTAAGCATTTGACATCATTTTTATGCATTCTGGGACACTCCATGGGCCAACTAAAGTACCTCCGATAATCTCAGCCCAAATCATTATCTCACCACCACCTTGTTGGTGTCTTAAACGCTGATGATGATGTCGTCCATCTAGGACCCATCCCTTGCTCCAGCCATCTGGGCCATCAAGAGTGACACGCACTTCATCCGTGAACAAAACTTTGGAAAAATTCGTTTTCATGTTGTCCTCTGCCCATTTCTATCGGTTTTATATGTGATGTTGCTTTAATGGAGGCTTTGTCATGGCTTAATAGACTTTGTCACTTATTCCAGAACGTGACATCAAGTACTTTTTGAGACATTCTTTAATACGGCTTGGTCAAAGACTTCTCAACTTGTCTGCCCAGGGTTCTTAACAACTTCACGTTTAATTTGGAGTAGAGAACGGCGTGAAACAACTCTATATTTACCTTTATCAGCTCTCTTACGTACCTTTGTAGGGTACTTGACAAAGTTCTTCATAGTTTGATGGTACCTTCCTATTATTTTCGATATTTTGAGGGTAGTTTTAACTTTTGCTATCTGTTCTGTAATAGTACGCTTTTTAGAACTACTAAAACCCCTTTTACAACCAATTTTATTGACGAAACAAACTGCCTTGTTAATAATTTGGCACACCTCAAATAGTGTGGATTCAGCAATTACGATGGCAAGTTGTTTACATTGCGCAGAACAGTACAAAAGCTTCACAGTACAAAAGTTTCACAGTATGCGCAACTCAGCATTACCAACATTTCCAAAATTTTTGATACAAAAATACTAGATCAACGAGTCTCAACTCTCCTATGTATATTCCTTGCTCATGAGCAAAATTTTCTATGCATACTACCTATACTCACTATTCTAGCCCAGACTATTTTCAAAACTGATGCTAATTCACTTAAATCTAATTTTTTAAATCTTTATCCCCTAAAGCTGAAATTCGTCATCCCTTCCTTGTACGGGCAAAACATTGCTTCACTCTTATTACATTCCAAGTAAACTAGCGAAAAAAAAATCTATGTAAAGCAAATTCCAGAATTCATCACAAACCTGGATTTATTTTTCCTACATTAGAAGATAGGACTCATCTATGTAATATACTAAATATCTACAATCAATACAAACTCGCTTGTATTGAAAGTGTAGCTTCCTTGCTATATATAGCAAACCACGGAACTTAGTTTGCCTTACTTTCAATTATCTTTGGACCTTGAATATACAGTGATCTTAGATACGTCACTAAAAGTGTCTCACAATAGATGCACACTGATTTGTGCCTGACCTAATTGACTGTCTTTAACTACGAATTCCGACGTGCCATGTACTAATAGTCTCTCTCATTACGGTACAAACACTCCCTCTTCCTTGCTACGTATATCCAATATATCCTAACTCCATCCAACAAACCTGTTACAAATATAGCTGCTTCCACTGCATGAACTTTTACTCACCACCTCTTCCAGTAACAATGAAATAGCAATGTCCTTTAATCACTTTGAGGAGTGTAATTTATCAGTAGATATATAACATTTACATACTAACCCAGTAATATTAACTACCCACGCAGGGTCACAGAAATACCTGAATTAGGACCCAGGCATGGGGAAAACCCTCTCAGCGCTGATGGACCCGTAGATCTTCCCAGGTCATCTGTCTAGGAGAAGGAAAACTCTGAATTTTGACCCTTAGCAGCTATTTTTACCGGTTTATATATACATATAAAACAATGGCCCACAAAATATACAATTATTTGACCCACTTTATGCTACTCTGCGACCTTGCATCTTGGAAAAGTGCACTTTGAAACAGTGAAAATAAATAGACAGACACACGGACATAGTAAATTTTATTATGAGTACCAGCTAAGGAAAATTTTTGCAAAACTAACAATTAAAAAATCGTTTCTTGGCATAGGAAAATAAGCACAAACATTTCTGATTCCAGTTAATCATTCTAACACTAATATATATATATATATATATATATTGTCATCCACATATAGTACTGTTTCGCTGTTTCACAGCTCATCAGTGCAGCTAGACAAGTAAGTACTTGAAGCCAGAATCGAAACCCGATCACCCAAACGACAGTTGGAGCTTCTAACCGTTGCGCTATACAGCTGCTGGTATGCGGGCAGTGAATTAACAATGTTTTGACATTGTTCAAATACTTAAGCTCAATTTGTTTACACAAAGAGTATACGACTTCTCAATATGGTCAACCTAAGATAGGGAGCATTATATATATATATATATATATAGTAAGTTATAAAATATATATGGTGATTAAGCTACACAGAATATTCCGCGTTTCATCCACGCTAGGATTCATCAGGCTACCTGAGGTAGCTTAATCGCCATATATATTTTATAACTTACTACCTAGCCCTACCTACGTATTGAGCACTGTTGAAGTAAATACTTAAAGTTTTACGCATAAATTTATACTTTTGTATATTAATTTATGTGATTAAATGAAGTTGTTATATATATATATATATATATATATATATATATATATATATATATATACACTAGCAGGCCGCTCGGCATTGCCCGATCGTAAAATATGCATAAATATTTTCTTTTAATTGATGTAAAATTCTTTTTTATTATAAACAGAAATACCGTAGGTATTAAAAGTAATGTTAAATTTCTTTAAAAAAAATGAAGTAAAAAAAAAAAAACGGAAAGAAACTGAGACATATGCATGCGAGTATTATGTTTTTTCTAAATAGTTCACTTCTTGTAAGTAAAAAAAAAACTATTCGAGCTGAGATCGAAACCAAAACCTAAAAAGAGTGAGTCAAGCACGATTACAATTCGGCCAGCGTCACATACTATTTAAAAAGTGTTTTCAAACCGACTTTTACTTAACATAAGGAATTTGTAATGTGAACCATTCTTGCATGTGCAATCGTGAAACAGTTAGCAACCAGAGAACAATTCGATACTCCCCACATACCAATTTTTCAATTTTGATCCTTAGAAGCCCTTTTTTCCAGAAGAAAAGGAATTAAAAAGTTTTCTACATAGAATAATCTATATACTAAATTTCAAGTCTGTAGATTAAAAAATTCATTGAGTATATAGGTTGAGAAGTGTTCTCACACCCATTCTCAGTTTTATAGAATACATGCATACATATATAGGGTGGCTAAAAAAAAAACAAAAACGGGCACCAACTCTAATTTGGCCTTTTTTTCTCCGTTGACTGTAAAATGCTCAGAAAAACAATTGAATATCCTCTGTTTTTTTGGGGGGTCACCCTGTGTGTATATATATATATATATATATTGATTGAGATTGTCGGACTGACATATAGTCACAACGTTTCGGCCGTTTTGCCGTCCGGCCTTCTTCAGGTGTTTTGCAACGAACTGGGGAACCGTTTGTTAGGAGTCTCCAACCCAACCCTTTATTATTATTACAGGGGTACCGTGTTCGGACACCAGCTAGGCTCTGGGACATAGTTGCTGATTCTCTGTTTTGAATGTTACTTTTCACTGCCTTCGTTCAGGATTGAACTCAGCACCTTTGGGAAACTGTAAACTTTGATACAACGTCTAGGATCACGCGACCATGGGACAATTCTTAGTTGGTTTTTGTTAATGTTAAACCTATGTTATTCAAGGTTTTCACTCTCTATCAGAGGTGTCCAAATTGCATTCAGCTCTATGCTTGGTTTGCTCAGTAGGTTGTTATGTCCGAGCATGTGAGCTGTTTCTTTAAGTTTTCTCACTTTCCAGTGGGTCTCAATCAATGAAAACACCTCATCTAAAAAATACAGACAATTACTATATATATATATATATATATATATATATATATATATATATATATATATATATATATATATAGTGTTATAACAGTACTTCTTCGCCATAATTGTTTCGCCCGGATTCAAGAAGCTGTGATGGATGAGACCAGCCGCAGATCACCAAACAGTCACCATAACCTTTTTTGTATGCAATTTCGGCTTTGGAAATCGTTGTGGAGCTTCTCCGGCATCCAACCATCACTGTCACCGGTTGTTATAGAGGATCAACTTTTCATCATATGTCACAATCCGTTTAAAAAAACGGATCGTTTTTGTTGAGGAGAAGAAGCGTAGAAGACACCTCAAAACGACGATTTCTTTGATTATCGTTCAATTAATGCAGCGCCCATTTATCCAACGTTTTTGACTTCCATATTTGTTTTAAATGGCGAACGATTGTTGAGTGGCCGACCCCGAGTTCAACAGCAACTTCTCATGTGGTTTTGCGAGGATCAGCTTCAATTTAGGCTTTCAAATATTCGTTATCAACCACAGTCGGCCCGTCGCGACCATCTTTATCTTTGAGGCTCTCATGACCATTGCGAAATTTCTTGAACCACTGTTGTGCCACACGTTTATTAGTGGTTCCTGGGCCAAACGCATCATTGATATCACGAGCTTTCTCGGCAGCTTTTTGGCCTAATTTGAACTGGAATAAGAAAATCGTGCAGATTTGAAAAGCCCGCTAAACAATGAATGAAGAGATTGAGAACGGTAACGAATAACATAATTCGATAGAGTGAAAAACGCGCTTCAAAATAATATATATATATACCAAAGAATTAATTCAGAAATCATATACATATGTGAGAAAACGATATTGTTTTTGCATCAACCTAATATATATATATATATATATATATATATATATATATATTTGTATTCAAGAGTCATAACTAATGAAATCATATCAAGAGATGAATCAACTAGAATCCCCTCCCTGTTCCCTGTTTCTCTAAGTGTACCAACATAAAGAAATTTAAATGTAATTTAAATAAACATCTTGTTACATAAATCCCTTCTTAAGATACCCTTGGAGGTAGCGCATTAAGTCTCAATGACAATGTGCCTTGCTTTGGAGTGAATTAAAGTAAGAAAGACGGTAGAATTTTGTTTCCAAGCATGTAGCGAATTTCTTTGAAGTATGCAAATAAATCAAGTAATTCTAATGCGTCAAATAAACACGATGGTATGAAGCCATCTAGTGGTGAGTATTCTACTAGTTTTTATTCTATTTAAAAAAAAAACAACAAAAAAGATTCCACTTATTTTTTATTCTACTCTTTTTCAGCCTAAAAAAGACATATTGCCACTTAGAATGTAAGAGGTTACTATTTGAAATCGTGTCTAACAGAGGACTATGGGGAGTTTATCAGAGCACATACCATTAAAGTACTTGTAAAATAGACACATTGCAGCGATGGGACAGATGTTGGAGCTTGGTTGATATTACAGGATCTATTAAATTTGAGACTCTTTTTTGGATCCTGTCTAAAAGTGAGAGACCAGTGATAGCAGCACCAACCCAGATGTGGTAACAATACTCCATGCGAATTGTGGTTTTTTAAAGATACTGGAACCCTTTGGTGTATTTTTCTAGCACAGTAGAGAAAAGCCATCTTCTTTGCAGCAGCCTTGGCTATGTTCAGTGTATCTGTTCCAATTCCTGTTGCCTGTGAATGTTAAGCCGATGACTTTGAAGTTCTTCCAGTGTTTTTCTGCTTTACTAATATCTATTGAAAAACTATTTCTCTTTAATGGTATGCTCAAAGGTTGGCAATGAAGAGAATCGGTAAATGATTATTTGGGGGAAATCACTCTTCCATATCTACATTATCTATTCAGTGATTTGAGACAAAAACCTTTTATTTATAATATTGATAGGTTTCGGAGATAGTTTCTTGGGAATTACCTTATCGATGTTGTCCATGTAGACGAGATGAAAGTAAAGTAGGTGGTCCATCTGTAGAAATATTTGGTTAGCATTGTCCACAATTTATTCAGTTGATTTGTGGTAGGTTCGGACGAAATCGTAACTTTTATACCCCAACTCATATCAAATGCTGATGTGGTTGTTAGATATACACAAAGACGTTCCAGGATGGCCTCTAACAACGTCAGGGACTACGCGTCACATTCAAACAGTGGAGAATAAAATTGCAGTTAAAAGTCACTGCTGAATTCAGACTTTTTTTTTCAGATTTAATCAACATTTTTGCAATTTTATGCAAGTCTTTAGAAAAAACCTCTAGAAATTCCAGGCATGTTCTGTTATTTCTGGACACAGTGAAAAATTGAATTGGCTAATTGAATTCATGTGTGAATTTCATTTAATTATCTATGCATGACATTAATTCATATAACATGTAAATGATATTCAAGGGCATTCGCGTTGAAAGGAAAGTCACTTGCGATCAATTCCATCAGTTTTAGAAGACAATTAAAACTGATTTTCCTTTTTATAAAATTATGGAAGATTTCAGTGTGGAGAGGAGCCGAAATGGGGAGCTATTTTAGTGCATCGATTCTGATTTTAGAATGATTGCTGAATATGTGGCCCATTTGGGATAATGGTGGATTCACTAATAGGTTGTGTGAGTGGGGTTCAATTCACAGTCGTGTGATACCAAAGACTAAGAAGAAGAAAAAATGGATACAATATGAGAACCAATAATAAAGTAAGAAAGGGCAGATAATCCTAGAATTAGAAATAATATGGTAATAATAACAATTAATCAATTGTATTGTAAATTAATTTATTGTAAGCATTTAAACGTGGGAGGAAGTGATAAGAATAGCATTGAGAGAAAAGGGAGATGAATAAAGATCTGGAGAGAGAGATTGGTTAGTTTGACAGTTTATTTCTAAAAAGCTATTTTATGCGTACCAACATGTAGAAGAGTATTAAACCGATGATGATGATGATGATGATGATGATGATAGCAGAACATTCAATATGGGTATAGGTTATTATACCTGAAAATCGTTATATAGACACATAAATAAAAGCACCGGTTAAGAAGTATTTTAGAATAAATTCTATCCGTTTAAAAAATTGTTTATAAAAGTCGCTCTAGACCAGAGTTTCCCAACCTTTTTTTGGCCAACGATCCCCCAGACCACTCGGATATCTACTACCGCCCCCCTTACATGCATCCTTACATAATAATGTTAGTAGTAGTAGTAGTAGTAGTAGTAGTAGTAGTAGTAGTGGTGGTAGTACATAATTAAAGTTAAAATAAATAATTGAATATTCATATAGCTGTGTCAACATTACGAGGTATTATTTTTTAATTAATTTTTCAATTAAAAATAATTGTCATGCAATCAATTTTCACATGCATCATGAATCCCAAAGAAAATGGGTTGAGAAATACCTAGTAATGTCACTAGAAGCCTTCAGTCATTCACCGACCCCTAAAGGATCTCAGGGACTCCCTATACGATAGTTGGCCACTGCCCACCTGGAGTCTCATAATGCTTACCTGTAGCCAAATTAGAAAACCCTGCTCTAGACCAAGGTACTTTATATAAAAAGCTAAAATGAATGAAAGATACTTAACACAAAGACAGGAGATGCCTATGGACCTTAGTCTTAAAATGACCAAAGGTAGTAGGAAAACTGTTATCAGGAACAGAGTTCCACAAGCCTGTAGTTCTTGGAAAAAAGCTACTGGAATATGAAGCCGTACAAGGTGAAATGATAAAATTGCTGCCATAGAAAAGATGACGTGATTCCATTTCCGTTTGATGAAAACTGGTTTTCTTTTTTGTTTTAGACGATCTACTAGTCGGCCAGATGTGTACAAATACCAAGAGCGATAAGAGCCTTCTATCATGTCTGAAAGTGACACAATGTTCAAATAGCAAGATCAGAAATGCGCCACTGTACAACACAGGCTCTTTACCGACGCAAGTTATGACAACATGATCATTGCCAGCACCCTCAAAATGCATCGCTGGATTGCTACGAATAACAGGGACATGCCCAGGGTGATGAAAACAAAGTTTGCAGCCATGGTTATGATCTTTGGTGTGGTTTCAAGTGAGGGTTACATCATACTCCCTCACATCTTTGAAATCGGCTTGAAAGTCAACACCAAAGTATACCTGGATGTGAAGAGTGTGGTGACCCCTTAGTGCAATCAGGTGGCTGCTGGCAGACGCTGGGTGTAGCAGCAGGACTCAGTGCCGACCCACAAGTCCAAAGAGACCCAGGCTTGGCTTCAGAAAGAATACTACGACTTTATTGTCCCTCCTCCTCCTCGACCTGAACCTGCTGGATTACTTTGTTTGGTCATATGTCGAGAATATCACCATCTTGACCTCCTACAACACCAAAGCCAAGCTGATCGCTGCCATCCACCGAGTATTCGCTTAGCTCTTACCAGCACTTGTGGAAAAGGCATGTTTCCAGTATCGAGGTAATGATTGAGGCTGAAGGAGCCTACATTGAATAGATGTCAGCTCTATTGCATAATCTATTTATTTTTATCGTTCCACCCTGTATATGTTTGGTTTAGTTGTTTTGTTTTACAGCATATCAACCCTTTCCAGGTCATTTAATGCTACATCCAGTAATTTTGGAAAACGTTTTTATGCTTCAAGTATTTTATATCTTTAAAAATTGATTCATGGTATTTGGTTTGGTTATGGTTATATTTCATAAAGGAGAATTGTTACTTTTGTTTTTTACTTTGCAAAACATGATTAAGTTTTGCAAAGGGAAAGGAAAAAAAAATAACATTAATGTTTTGGTGCACTTTAGGTCAGGAAGCCTGTATCTTCAGACAGCCTGATCTGATAGAATTTGGTATAATGCATGCAAGACAAAAGAAGATTGCTGAATACAACATAACAACTACTAAGAGATAGAGAACCGTATGAAACAACTTCATAATAAAAACCCTTTTAAATAATTTATTTATTAAGTAAACAAGGTGTAGATAATAAATACAAAATAAATACAAAAATTTGTTTCAAAAGTTAAAAATACATAAATGTAATATATATAAAAATACAAACCAGAAATTTTGGAAGAATTGTTTTGTTTTCTGTGTCATCCTCATTAAACATGGCCGATGAAACAACATGAAATGACTGATTATATTCTGTGCATTTCGCTGACAACAGATATCGAATTCGATAGCTTATTATTAAATAGGAAACTACACACACACACACACACACACACACACACACACACACACACACACACACACACACACACACATATATACATATACATATGCGTGTGTGTGTGTATGTGTATACAGTAAGTGAGAGTGTGTGCGTATGTGTCGAAATAAATGAGACAGAAATAAAGAGACATTAATAGTCAGTAATTTTTCAAATAAAATTAAAAATATAAATAGCCTCATTAATGACGATTTACAATATCTGTATCGTTTCCTATAAACTGTACATGAAGAAACAACATTCATAAAATAACTTTTAAAAATACATACCGTAGTAGCGGTCTAGGGTAAAGAAGGAAATGCGTGTTCATCTCACGTTCGGGTGTCGCCAATTTGTTAGGAATAATGAATTGCTTTGAGGAAGAAACGAACAACGAGTTTACTTGAATTAAACGAACTAGGATTTATTTCGTGAAGAAACACATGAAAGAAAAGGGTACCGCACGTTTTTAGTTGGGTGTGCGTCTCTCGCTGTTTATTGGTGAGAAGGAAAGTCTATTGTCAGAGACAGAAAGAGAGAAAGTCAATGCAGTTTGGTGTGCATCTCTCGCTGTTAGCTGGTGAGAAGGAAAGTCTATTGTAGTATATATATAGAGAGAAAATGAGAAAAAGTCAATCCAGGCCATAGAGATAGAAAACGTGTAAGGTGTACGTACTGTCTGTTAACTCTTGCCCCCACACATACAGTAGCATGGCGGCTGGTCCGTAGAACCTCTCAGCTCGGAAGGCGAGTTGGAAAAGAGTAGGAAACAGCTTGTCTCTTGCTTTTATAGTTGTTTCCGGTGGTCTTTTGCGCATTTGTGGATTTAACTTGAAATGGAAGTGACGTTGTCTATGTGTGTGTACATGTGCGTACGTTAGCGTGTGGGTGTATACGCGTGAATGTGAGTGTATGTACGCGAACGTGAATATATCTTCTTGTGTGTACATGTGCGCGTATGTATATGACAAGAAATATGGCTTGAGATATGAACGCGTGTTTTTGTGTGAGACTAGAAAAGGCCCCCACACAGTCTTTGATTTATTTGTTTGTCAGAGACTCTGATATAAGGATTTACTTCTTGTCTGACTAAATATTAAAAGAAAAAACAAAAAAAAACAAAGTGAAAGAAAATATTGATGCTGTCTCTTCAAGCATATCCCTCGGGGGTGGGGTGGGGGCATAATCCATTAATAGAGCGCAGTTTTAAACAATAATAAAAAATAATAAGCTGTAGACAATGAAGACCAATAATAAAGACCAATGTGTGTATATATATATATATATATATATATATATATATATATATATATATATATATATATATATATATATATATATAATCTGGGTAGTTTTTTGTTCATATCCGTTAGAAGTGCTGAGTGAAATTTGAAGAATAAAACATGTATAAATACATTTGAAGCCAAAACTGCAATGCGAGATATTTTAATAAAATAAACGGGTGTTTAGTTTTAAAGAAATATATTTCGGAGTAAGACCTCTTTGTCAATCTTTTTTGTTTCCTCTTCCTTCTCGACGTAATGTAGTGGAAGGTAGTTCGATGAAGAGTCCACGTGATGTTGTTAACTGTGAGATTTTTATGAAGCTGGATAGGTGACGCGTGGTTGCGCATTTTGAAAATCTGGGTAGTTTTCCCGTTAGAAGCGCTGAGTGAAATTTGAAGAATAAATTACGTCGAGGAAGAAGAGGGGGAAAAAAAAGATTGACAAAGGAGTCTTACTCCGAAATATATGTTTTATTCTTCATATATACATATATGTATATATATATATATTGTGGTTTCCTTCAGTTTTGACAGACTATGGCTACCCACTGTAAGGGTGCCTGCGCATGAAATTTGTGTGGCAAGAGTTGCGCTGTCTCCAACCATGCCTCTCCTGAGTCAACATTGTTGATTACCAGTGACAAGTTAAGGTACAGGACGACTGGAAACAATGCCGAGAATAGCGGAGAGCATATACAGCGCCCAGAATTCCCAAATGGTCACGTATCCAGTACTAGCCAGATTCAACGTTGCTTAACTTTGGTGATCTGGCAAGAACCGGTTTGTCAACATGATTATGCTATATATATATATACATATATATATATATATATATATATATATATATATATATATATATACATATATATATATATATATATGTGTGTGTGTGATAGTCGTTCCAAAAGTAAGTATTTTTAACTTAAAAACTAAAATGTTGAAGAGTATGAAGACGGAAATAGTACCATTAAAACTAGTGACCTTTTATGCTCCAGAATTTATTTTTCTACATAGCCACTACCATTCTCAATGTACTTTTAATGCCTTGACCATAAAAGTCTGGAGCACGCTTTGTTACTTACATCTCTGTCACTACTGTGAAATCAACAAACCCATCTTCTGGATTGACATTAACTGCATTGGATTTGTAAACGTTCAAGGCATGGATCTGAGCATTAAACGGCTTCTTGAGATGCGAATATTACGAATGGAATCCCTTTATCTAACTCAGCATTGTGCTTTACACAATATGCTCTTAGCATGATCTTCAAAGTCGCATGCAATTGTCCAAAGCTTCCTATGACTGAGAGTGGTAAGCGCTGAACTTTATATGGGTGATTCTCAGTTGCTCCATTGTTTGCTTAAATATTCTTGACATTTTGTCAGACCCCTAGCCGGTCTGTATGATTTATGGTAGTCCCATTTTAGTGAAGAACTTTACTAACGTGTCTACCACCTTCTTCATCAAGATGTTATTTGACGGAATCGCCTTGGAGAATCTTGAGGATGCACACATTATAGTCAATATAAATTTGTGTCCCGTCTTATTTCTGAGTAATGGTCATACACAATCTATAATTACTCAACTAAATGGTTCTTCCATTGCCGGTATAGGTTACGATGGTGTCTGAAGAATGTTTTGATTGGGCTTTCCCGCCTTCTGACATATCCTGCAGGTTGCCCGACGATTCCTGGCCAGTAAAAGTATCTGTTCAGCTTCTCTAAGGTTTATTTACCTTAAGGTGACCTGCCATTGGTATCTCATGTGCTACCTTCATAATATCTACCCGAGGCACCATTATTTGCTCTCATCCGCTTTCTCATGTTTCTTCCATTTCTTTGGCTTTTGGAATTCTGAGAATGTCTTTCTCCAATTCAATGCAACAGAAGTTTCAAGTTGACATCATTGTGCTACTCACTGATTAATACTTGTTACAGTGCAGATAAACAAGGTTGGGATACTACTTCTTGCTTTTGGCGACCTCTTATTTACTTTTTCTGCCTCCCTTTTCTTACTTCGTGTCATTATCCCTGTGGATGCATAATCCCATACATCTCTTCTTTCTGCCCTACATTTTGTCCATTTTTGATTTAATTTTCAGTGATATAACTAGCCATCAGAAGATCGCTAATTACCTCTACCATGAACTCTCTTCAGATCTACTCCAATGTTAGATGGACTCTGAATAATAGAACCCTCATGGATTTATTTCTTATTCCTTAATTGTAATCGATCTACCTGCAGTCCCTATCGCTTCCTTAAGCATCTATTCTCTTCTCACTAGAGACTGGAATACACCTGTATCCCTAAGAATGGTGCTTTCCTCGACTTTCTTTGTCTTGGGAGATATATCCTCTTGCCACAATGAGTTGATATGTTTTATATACTCCATGACAAACTGCTCCTTGAAGTTTTGTCTAGGGTAACCTGATTGGGCTCGGTTATTTACCTCGTCTGGCATTTTGCAGCTACGTGACTTGGCTTCCCACACTTGAAGCATACTATGGATCTCATTTCCCGGCCCAAGTAACGGTCAGTTAGCCATGATTGACAGGTTCCCAATGGACACATGCGGATTGTTATTCTGCCTTTTTACTGCACATTGCTCTCTGACCTGCAAATGCATGGGTTCTTGGGGTTTTATTCTACTTGTCTTATGGGTTATCATATATCCGTTCGCCAATGTGGCTATATAGAGCACAGTTTTGGCCTTTTAACTAGTTCTTATCCCTTCAGCTGTCTTTACCGTTTCATAGTTCGCACAGTTCTCCACTGGAAGTGCCTGTGTAATGCTGTCTTCAAAAGCATTGCTCAGCATTCTTTCAGCCATCTCATGTTAAAGGCGATTCTCTCAAAATGTGCAAAATAGTCATCCACTTCCTTCTTTACAAATTTTGAGACTAGGCGTACTTGTTTCATTATATCGAATTTGCCTTGCTTGCCCACCTTTAGACGAGCTATATTCAATTCACTAATCCTAATTTCTTGCTTGATTCAAGCTTTCTCTATCTCCATCCTAGCAATTTTCCTAGTTTTTTCGAGCTCGACCTGGTCATGGTCGTTTTTTCCACTGGTAATTCTTACAGCATTTTTTCACCGAAAATATCGTTGACCACCTTGTGCTCAGTGATCACTCTTATCAACTGGCTTTTTCTAATTCTAGTTTTTTCCCTATTTCAACCAGTTCATCTTTTTTGAGCCTATTTAATCTATCTGATGATGGAATTTTTATAAAATCTTCTGTGTTTTTCATTTTGCTTTGTTTTTCAGTGTGAAACACTCTGGTATGCCAATGAGGATTGTTATTCAAATGATGAACTCTCACTTCCTTGATATGTAACTGATTCCCGGACGAGCCCCCATGTTACAGTATGCTTCTGACCATCACTCCCATGTTAAAATGATGCATTCCAAATGGGAATTTCAATTAGGGTATATCTCACAATCACAATCACATATCGCATTAGTAAAAACAAAATAATTGTATATCACTCATAAAATGCACAATAATTATGACAGATAGTTTCGTTATCTGTAATTATCATGAAATAACTCAACGCGTCGCACACTTGGCAAAAGCAAATAAGATGAAAAATGAAAGAATATAACACCGAGAATTATATATATATCGATATTTTATTACACCATAAGAATTAATGATTTCAAAAGGATATGTAGACATCATCAAATGAGGTTAGAGAGGAGTTGAACAAAAGAAGATCCACAAAATAAATCTTTTCTCTTTTTTCTATATCATGCAAAACGATTAAATGTGCTAAAAAATATTTCACTCAGCATCTTAATAGGGACGGAATGAGTCGAGTAAATTGAGGTGAGTTAACATAAAATACTTAGCTGAGGAAACAGGTATTATCCAAACAAATAAAACGTCATTAATTATCATTTTTTACAAAATTACTTCTCTTAGCATAGTGACAAACAAAAGTCCTTCACATTCGATGTCCTTTGATCAACTTTCCCTTCTGTATTCCATGTGCTTTGTGTGGGTGCACATATATTTTGGTATGTCTCTGTTCAAACTTTAATATATTTCCTTGAATTTCGTCCTGTATTTAGCTGTATGGGAGGGTTCATGGGTGACGATTTCTTTTTATGATAATGCCATGGATATATATATATATATATATATATATATATATATGCTTATGCCTTTGATGTAATGTCCATGTCTCCAAGGAATAAAACAACATTGTTAGCACACGCGTCTTGTAAACACAGATCCTTGTCTGTAATGCCACGATAAGATCACACTCTATTCTCTAACTTTCCGAAAGCTACAGAAGGTTTCTGAATTCGTCTGTGAATTTCAGTATCAAGAGAGCCATCCCTAGACAGGAAACTATCAAGGTAGACAAAAGAATCAACTACCCCTAGCCTAGCACCACATGCCATGATGTTCAGCGCTGCATATAACTGGTCTGGTGTAGGAGTGAACATCACCTTTGTTTTAGACAGACTGATCTTCAGATCATTAAATGGCTTGAAAGATTTCACTAAAAATGCCTGAGACGTATCTTAAACACCAAGTGGCAAGCACAAGTACTCGACATTGAGGTCCTTGTGGGAGCATGTTGCTCTAGTATTGAGACCCTTGTAATCAGATCTTACATGCATTGGGTGGGCCATGTGGTTCGAATGCCGAAACAAATTTTTAGGTGGAGCTGGAAAATGGCAAGCGCTCTCAACATAAGCCTAGGAAGAGGTTCAGGGACTGTACAAAAAACAATTTGAAAGTCCTACAAATCAACATCGACACGGGAAGAACTTACTTTGCCAAGACCGAAGTGGTGAAAGATTGTACATGAAAGTTATGATGCTCTAGAGAAAAGAAAACAGGCGCACAACAATCTGAACCGAGAGCTTTGGAAAGGTTTAATTGATGGTCTTAATCATGACACAGAGAGCTTGAAATGCAGCACTTGTGATCGAGTGTTTCTGTCAAAAGTGGGCTATGTCAAACACCTTAAATCACACAAAACTCCTGTTCAGGTTAACTTTATGTCTATTAGTCCAAACCAAACGATCTGTTTGATATGCAGCAGGATTTGCAAGTCTACTGCTGGTTTGAGAAGATATATGATTGTTCATAGGAATACCTTTTAACCCCCAGAGGAAGTTAACTCAGTGGAAATTGCTGAATTTGGATGTCACATCTGCTTCAAGATGTGCCAATTTGCGGTGGGACTGTAGAGTCATCTGAGATGGCATGGATGACGAGATGAGGAGAACTCAATATGACGGCGATTGTCTGGAAAAATGCAGCAATCATCATATATATATATATATATATATATATATATATATATATATTATTTTTAAAATATAATTATCCACTGACACGTGTTTCGTCGTCCACGACTCATCAGAGTTGCTGAATCTAGCGAGATTCAAAAGCGGCACCTCGTGATAAGAAGCCTAAACTTCTACCACGGTGCTAACCTCGCCGGTCTACTAAATGTATCACTTTTACGTAGATGTTTAAATTTTTTTTTGTTAGCGATATTTTCTTGAATGAATTCAAGTATTTATACGAAAGTGCATTTTTACCTAAATGCTTGTTGGGAATAATTTTCCCATTGACCAATCTGGTACCCCTTTTAATGGGGAGCGACATATATATTATTTTTAAAATATAATTATCCACTGACATGTGTTTCGTCGTCCACAACTCATCAGAGTGGCTGAATCTAGCGAAATTCGAAAGCGGCACCTCGTGATAAGAAACCTAAACCTCTACCACGGTGCTAACCTCGCCGGACTACTAAGTGTATCACTTTTACGTAGATGTTTTTATTTGTTTTTGTTAGCGATACTTTCTTGAATTGAATGAATTCAAGTATTTATACGAAAGTGCATTTTTACCTAAATGCTTGTTGGGAATAATTTTCCCATTGACCAATCTGGTACCCCCTTTTAATGGGGAGCGACATATATATTATTTTTAATATATATATATATATATATATATATATATATATATATATATATATATATACTCGTCTCCAAGCATCGTTCTCCTTTTGGTGGTTTGTCCTTTACTTTGCTATGTTGGAAATTCCACAAGTTGCCATGCTCATTTTCAAGTGCATATATCTGTCCCGTTAGATATATCCTTGCTTGCATTTAAGCATCATTTTCCTTTTGGTGATCAGTTTTTTTCTGCTAGGTTGAAAATATTTTTAGCTTGTTTAATCCTTTTCCATTACAGTTATTTTTATTAAATTGATTTGGGCGCACTGTGACATCTAGTTGGCCACCGTGGGCCATTTTTACGGCGGGCGCCGTGGGTTAGACGATTAGTTGTTCATGTCTTAACAGGAGGTCTGTAAAATCTTCAACTCTTTCTTCAAGCCTTGTCACCACGTGGCTTGGTTTTCCCACGAAAGTTGATTTATTTCGTTCTGCACGCTTTGCCTTTGTAAGGAAGAAAAGAATACGTGACGTGGCAGGGTGTTTGTGTGGGGGTTCTTCGTCTGTTTCACACCTGCCTGCGTTCTGCCATGTGTGGGCGTTTTCTGTCTACTGAATATATATATATATATATATATATATATATATATATATATATATATATATATATATAAAGAAATAAGATTGAGTAATCCCTTTCGTATTATAACCCCGCCATGAGTTCCCTCACAATAGATATACGAAGATTTAAAAATCTACAAAACCTTCGTTCTCTATCTGTTTTTATTCATACATCACATCACTTCAACACCCTATTTCCTTCATTGCTATAGCCTTCTTACACTCTCACATATTTGTTTACCAGGAATGCTTCAAGCAAACATCCTTTCCATTATATATATATTTTTTATGTATATATGCACGTACATTTGTGTGTGTGTGTGTGTGTGCGCACGCGCACCATCAAGAGATTTAGATTTGAACTTGAGAATGACTTATCTGCTTAAGACTTGCACGGCATCCATTGCTACACGTAGCAACTGGAATAAACGCCATCAACTGACTTGTATGCAATTGCGGTTCACTTGAAATATCTATGTTTAAACTGTACACTAGAGATTACATATGACCCAAAGGACAGGTCAGGATTTCGTCTGAGCGGCTTTACTCCATTGGACAATCAGCTAATACAACTACACCGTTCTTGCCCTTTTCCAACCCACGATCTGCTGATAAGATGTGAATACAAGAAAATAAGCAGAAATTTAGTGATCATGGTGTATAGGTGTAGCAGGGATATTTAATTAACGTTGCACTGTTTTTACTGTATGCTTGCAGACAATAATGTCAATGCGCACACAATACATATTTCTTTTGACTGTGGTGTTAGAAACTCCCTTGGCAAAACTTAAACACGGTATCAAAATTGAAACCAATAAAAAAAAAAAGGTACCTGTGCAGTTTACGAACCGTGCTATTTTTCAAGTTGAATTCAATTTTTTTTTCTAATAGAATGAGCGCAATAAAGGAAACACATTTTGAAAAAAAACAAAAAATACCAAAAATAAGAACCAAAAAAGTACCAAAAAAAGAACCAAAAAAAGAACCAAAAAAATACCAAAAAATACCAAAAAGTATCAAAAAGAACCAAAAAGTACCAAAATGCTACTAGGAGTATTTGTTACTATTGTGTTACTCACTTTGCACTAAAAAATCCTATTCCCTTAATAACTCCTAGGTTTGCCCTTTTGTTAGAAGCAAGGTGTAGTATGTGTTCTGATAAAAGACTTCATTTTTAGTTTTTATTTATTTCTTTTCCTTGTTTTGCAATTTTAACAATATGTTGTGATTTCTGAATTGCAACACTGAAAATATTCTCTTGCAACTGGTTTGTTCGCTGGTTCGTCAAGTTAAACTAGACCCGTGTTCTCACAGGGGGAAGGAGAGGATAGGGAAAAAAGAGAGCGAGTCAGCCCTCGCTTTTCCAAAGCTGACTAAAGGGACTTGCGATTAAAAAGGAAAAATCAAAAATATGTAGATTATTAAAATAAAGCTGCATTGCACTATATTAACGGATGATAATAATAATAATAATAATAATAATAATAATAATAATAATAATAATAATAATAAAAGACAGGGAACCGATTAAAATAAGCAACATTATCATATTATTTTCAAAGATCCTAGAGATTTATCAAGCTCAAACCTAAGAGACATTTCTTTGCTTGCAGAGAGAAGGCTTCCTCAACCGAACGTGAATAGTCTTCAAGATCTTAATCTCGGTATTTCTCATTTCTGATTTTGCTGGGTATGTGCTATTGGACTCTCCCATCTAATCTTAACGTTGTTCAACTTATGTGGTTGTCTGGAAGTGTTATCAGGTTTTGTATCGGAATACTCCGAATAAGTATAAAAAATCCAATCAAAGAAGGAAGAGACCGATTTGGACCAAAGTTAGCACACTGATACAGCATAACATCGCACGTATATTTTAGAAGTTTTATCACCATACAAGCAGAAGAGCCCGGTGTATAAAATCAACAGTAGATTCTTTCATAAAACCAGTGTGTGTTCGAAATGAATGTTCTTGTTTAGAGCATAATTGAACCATGATATTTAGCTTTTGCATTTTTAACTTTAATTCAAGTTATTGTCTATAATAATTTTATAAAATCAACTATAGGTTCGCATACAGTGCAATGTAGATAACAGTGTATTGTGAACTAAATCACCGTGGGGAATTAATTTACCTTGTATAAACTAGTACATTTAGGTTTAAAGATGGCCAGCAAGCATACACGCATACAGATAACATCTCACTTCAATCTCTCACTGTCTCAAACCTGTCTTCAACTTGAGTTTTTAAACCTCAACCCTACCTATCTTATTCTCTCACCCCAACACAGAGAAAAACCAACACCCTCTTAATCTTGTTTTACTCACAGTTCAACCTGATCGCCTTGTTTCTATTTCTTAATAGCTTTTTTACTGTAAAGTTACCTTTGATTTTCATTACCAACGTTGCTTTCATATAAGCTGGATTGCCTGAATAGATCTCTAGTTACTAAAAACTAGCTGACCGAAACATGCTCATTACTGCTTATGTAAAACCAAATTATATATATATATATATATATATATATATATATATATATATATATATATATATATATATATATCTTTCTCTCTTTTTTTTATTTTGTCGGTTATTGACACAGCTGAGCTGAAGCTCCACTGCACCCAGGCTGCCCACTTTCCACAGAGGTCCAGTCCACTAGACTATTGAGATTGGGTCTAGGGTGGCCTGGTGTTGGTTGCTGATCAGGTATCTTTTCCAGTCAGATGTCCAGATGTTTCTTGAAAGTGTCGAGGGACACTCTCCTTATATCTCTCATTACGGCTGGAAAACAGTTGAATATTCTTGTGCCACTGTAGGTGGTCCAGGTGTGGTTTTTATATAGCACAGGCTCCCTCACCGCTGGTGGGTTATTTCTACTACTGTTGTTTTGAGATCCTTCCTTCTAAGATTTTCCATATGTAGATGATAATATATCGTTTTTCTTCGACGTTGTAGCGAATACAGTTGCAGCTCCTTCAGCCTACTCCAGTATTCATTTGATCTACTTTACATATTTTCTTGGTGAATGTTCTCTGAGGTTTTTGCAGATTTCCATTACTTTTTGTTACGCCCACAGCTGACAGCAGTATTCCAGCCTTGGGAAGACAAGTGATTTCCATAGTGTGAGCATGCACTTAGTGTTCTTTCTCCTGAAGGTTCTCTGTATCCATTCTTTTAGTTGTCTTGCGACTGATGTGTTGTGGTCAATATGTTTTGTGAAGGTGGCATCTTTGCTCATATAAGCCCCTAGATCCTTCACTACTTTCTTTGATGTGGTTTCTTGTTGCTAACACCAGTATCCAGATGTTTCCTTGACATGATTTTTTGTTACCATATTAGAGTACTTCAATTTTTTATGCGTTTATAGCCATATTGTTGCCATTAGCCATTTTATAATTTTGTTGAGGTCTTTTTGTAAAAGCCTTCAATCATGTGGTATGGAGAGCTTTTTCATGATTCGTACATGGTCAGCAAAACGATGTTGCTATGGCGTGTTCCTGGTATCTATGTCAGTGGATATTATAAGAAACAAGGCCGATAGCCATTAGTCTCGTGCTCTCGTGTAATGAATGAATACGTGAATGTAGGATTGACATGAAATTCTTAAAGATGAACTAAAATGACCGAAAAATGAGCTGAAATGACTTAAATAAATAAAAAGTAAATAACTTAGAATGACTAATGAACTTAAAAATGACTTGAATGCTTAAAAAATAACTGGAGTCCTTCAAAAACAACTTGAATGATCCGGAGAATGACTTGAATGGCTTTGAGACTGACTGGTTTTAAAGTGGGTGATCATTTTACATTAAATTAATACAGAAGTACGTCCAAGGATGGAATACTGCTGCCATATCTGGGCAGGAGCTGCTAAAAACAGCCTATCCTGCCTTGACAGAGTACAAAATAGACTTCGTGGCTTAGTGGGGGATGCCCTTTTCTCTACCCTGCAACCTCTCTCCCACAGAAGAGACGTTGCGAGCCTGTCCTTGTTTTATCGTTATTTCCATGGCAGGTGCTCGTCTGAACTCCAATCTCTGGTCCCTCCACGCCAATCTTTTACGAAAAACACCCGTTTAGCCGAATCCACTGTGAAAAATTTCCCCCACTCTTTATCTGTGCCTAAATCAAAACGTGGATTCCATGAACAAAGCTTCTTTCTTAGAACTGCACGCCTGTGGAACTCTGTTCCGTCTGCCTGCTTCCCACCTGACTACAACTTGGATGTGTTCAAGTCCAACGTTAACAAATTCCTTATCAACCGCCCCCTTAAGTAAACATTTCATCAAATCTCCACACTAACGTAATGTATTTGCAATAACCCTTATCCCTGAGTGGCTTCCGGGCCTTGATAAGTGGTGACCACTGTGTAAAAAAAAAAAATAAAATAAAAAGTGATCCCCCACTTTATATCACAATAAGTACAGCATGTAGTAAGAACAGATAATACACTTTGATCTTGGCCAAAAGGCCAAGAAAAGGGTATTTATTTTCTCCCCCACCGAGCAAATTAGGCACAAGGCCGATTTTTAATGTGAGGAGTGAAGGGGAAATGGGGACCAACTCCCCGGAGAGTAGGGGAGCTGGATAGTGACAATTGGTATGAAGGGTTGTCCCTACATTGATCAAGGTCTTATATGTGAGGTTGGTATTTATTTGCTCCCCCACTGAGCAAATTAGGCACAAGGCCGATTTTTAATGTGAGGAGTGAAGGGGAAATGGGCCCAACTCCCCGGGGAGTAAGGGAGCTTGATAGTGACAATTGGTATGAAGGGTTGCCCCTACATTGACCAAGGTCTTACATGTGGGGTTTCCCCCACATATGGTCTTTGCTTGCAGTATTTGCTGGAACAGATACTACACATTGATCTTGTTTATATAGTTTATTTCCAAAATGAAAAAAATTAAAATTAAATAATGAGAAATTAAAAAAATAAAAGCAAAAAATTAACATTTGTAAACAAACTTAGGCACAAGGCCATACAAGAAGTTGGATGGGGAGTGTTGCAGGGTCTTTGTAACTAAAGTTAAAATTGGAGTCTTTGGCGACTTTACTCTTGACTGGAAACATTTACCACAATACCTCATTCACTCTGTGGACTCTAAACTAATGAAAACCCCAGCGTTTTTGCAAAAAAGAATATATTTACAATTTCTGTGTGTGTGTGTGTGTGTGTATGTGTGTGTATGTGTGTAAATTTTTTTTTTTTTTTTTTAAATTAAAATGTGTCTGTGTGCGTGTGAAAAAAGTTCAATTCATTGGAAAATAAAAAGTTCTTGAATTTGGAAGAGAAACAGTTCGTGTTAGGGAGTGGGGAATCTAGAAAAAATATACAAAAAATAAAATAGCCTAGTGCATTGTTAGTAAGGTCCCTCTCTGAGCTAATCTAGAAAGTTAGATCACCTACTGTTTTCCAAGGCACTGAAAACAAGCGGGAAGATCCCTAATGGGGATTGGGAAAAGTTCTTATCAGGTGTAGAAGGAAAAATAAATAATTGTCAAAAACAAAAAAAGGGGGGAAGATGGGGGGGGGGGTAGGCGTCGACCTTCGAGTAGGGGTTGACCAGGGGGTGATAAAACAAAAAAATAGGAGGGTAGTGGTAGGGTAGCCTCGGAAGGTTCCCTAGTGCCAAAAAAAAACAAACATTCGGGGGACAAGATCTCATTTGTACCACCAGTCAAGAGTCTCTTTACTTTTTATTTGTCTAACCTAGCAGGATGGGCTCTATAGGACCCAGTACCACGTGTGCCATGCATATGGTGGTAACACGAATTCAAACTTGGCGCCTCGTCGGAGAAAATAAAATGCAGGGAAATGGGGGGTGGAGGGGAGTGGGTGAGGTCAGAAGAGAGAAAGTGGATTGACTTCCCCTCACAGGGATGTCGGATTAGTCAGCTCAGATCCTCCGCAAGGGAGGAGAGCAGCGAAGGAAGACGCAGTGGGTGCTAGCGGGTCAGAGTGCCGCGTCGCAATTAAGAGAGAGAGAGGAGATAGACATCTCTGCCCAGAGAAGGGAGCAGAAATGAAACACCCACGTCAGCCTGCCCGCAAACAACCCCAAGGAAGCGAAAAAGAGAGCCCGGTCTGCTAAAACCACTGGGAGAGCAGTGAAGGAAGACAAAGATTGGGCCTGGCAGGTCAGAGTGCTGCTCAGGCAATTAAGAGAGGAGAGAATAGACCATTTCAACCTCAGAGGAGAGGAGGAAACGAAGTACCCAATAAACTAAAGCTAATCCGACCAGGTCGCATCTACAAAAGAAAGTATTGTCGGTCTCGGAAACAGCAAACTCCCAAACAAGGGATCGGTTTCGGATCCTGACTACCACACAATGGCGTCGGTTCTGGGGGGAGCAAAGAGGGCCCTGACTCCCCAAAAAGGGGGCCGGTCCCACTAACAAAAGTTAGTGCGTCATGAAAGTGACAAAAGTGACACCTTGAACTTAACCCGGGGGTGGGTCAAGTGGCGGAGCCCCTTGAAAAAAATAAAAAATGAGATAACTGGGAGAACAGATACTACATTTGATCTTTGATCTTGGCCAAAAGTCCCAGAAAATTTTAAAAAGCTAAGAACAGCATCTATTAACAACAGACCTTTGATCTTAACCAAAAAGGCCAAGTTACGGACAGACGAACCGACAGACGGACCGACGGACCGACGGAGTGACTTATAGGGTCGCTTGCACGCGACTAAAAAGAGGAGCTATTACTGTTCCTTATGGTACACCGCTGATAACATTACTTGCCTCTGATAAGCTCGCTTGAATGGTTACTTTTCTCATCCTGTCCGAGAGAAAGTTGTGTCTTCATGTCCTGCGTTTTCCACAAATTCCGAGCGAGCGAATTTTATGCAGGAGTATACCAATGTCTACTTTGTTGAAACCTTTGCAAAATCTATATAGATTACGTCTATGCTATCTCCATATTGAATATCATGCAGGATGTTTTCATAGTGAGATATTAGCTGTGACAAACAGGAGCAGTCTTGTCGAAATCCATGGTGTCCTTTGTTGAAGGCTCCTTTGTTTTCCAGAAATTTTACCATCTTATTTCTTTCGACAATCTATATTAGATATGATGTCAACACTGCTGATCATACTGATATATATATATATATATATATATATATATATATATATATATATATATATATATATATATATATATATATATATATATATATCATTCAAAGGTATTTTGCTGTATCACGATTTTTCAGTATGGCTAGACGAAACTCATTAGCTAGGTCACTTAAAACTTTAATCAGAAGTCAAGCATTTTAGTTATATTCTATTACATTCGCCTAGAAAAACTTAAAAACATTGAAAAGAAAACATATGTATGAAGACAAAACCTTTCTTGCGTCGTGATTGCTTCATTTTCCTTTTTCTCTGTTTTTTTTTCTTTATATACTTTTATATTAGAGAGAGAGACAAAGAGAGAGAGAGAGAGAGAGACAGAGAGAGAGAGAGAGAGAGAGAGAGAGAAGAAAAAGGAAGGAAAATATTTATGAAACTATCATATATTGCTTCATTTTCTTCTTTTTTTCTTTTTTCTTTACATATTTTGACATTAGAGAGAAAGAGAGAAAGAGAAAGAAAGAGAGACAAAGAAAGATGGGAACAGCGAGAGAGAAAGAAATGAAGAAAGATAGATAGATATATATATAGAGAGAGAGAGAGAAAGAGAGCGAGAGAGAGAGAGAGAGATTTATAAAACTGTCATATACAGAAGCAAGAATGAAGATAAATCCATTCTCTCTTGCGTCGTGATTGCTTCATTTTCTTTTTTTTTCTTTCAAGCAATTTTCATTGAAGTAACTAATTGGATTCTGTAGACAACAGGTGCTGCTTGTTCTGAACTCTTAGTTATATGCTCCCTAAAAGTTGAAAGCATCCTTCTGTATGAACAATACTTAAAATCCACATAAAACTTATAAGCGTGATGAAACGAAAGAAAAAAAAAATTACGTACCAAACACATACAAACCCCATGCGAGTAGGTTGCTTGATAGCAAGTGATATTATTGAAACTACAATTGCGGTAAATCAGGTTAGCAGCCAACAAACAATATGCCAGATGGCATCAGCCCATACACTTGTTCCCAGTGGCTCAATCTTTCCCTATTTGCAATACAGAGTTATAAATTTCGTTGGCTCATACGAGAGAAAATGCACTCTTTTTCGCGTCATTTACTGCTGCAACACTAATAAAGAAATCAAAGACGTTTGCATTGTTTTATTTCTAATTTTTTTAAAGACAATAAAAGGAAGCTGAAAACTTCCAAATTACAATCTGTGTTGAAATCCAAATCTAATGGCTACATTTATGCCCATAAATTCTCCCATTGCGAAACATTATTTTTCATAATCAAAGTGTAGTTTTATAACTTTTTCAAGTGGAAAAGAGAAGGATTGCCTGTCAATAGATTGCTGAATTTGGATTTAGTTTATGACCAAATATAATTATATCGCACTAATAATGCCTGACCAATAAAAATGCCATATTCTATTTCTAATAAAATTCATGAAAAATGTGAGAATTTTAAGACAAATATATTTTATAGAGAATGGTTTAGTTTGGTTGTTTTGTTTTACGGCATACAGACCATTTTTGTTTATTTATTGCTGAATCCGGTCATTTTAGTAAAAGATTTTATGCTTAAAGTTCTTTATATTTTCAAATATTTATTCATGGTGTTTGGTTTGGTTGATATGTTTTACGATATATCAACCCTTTTGGGATTATTTAACGTTAAATTCGGTTATTTTGGTTAAAGTTTTCATGCTTCAAGTTCTTTACATCTTTAAATATTTATTCATTGTGTTTGTTTAGTTTGATTGTTTTGTAGAGGACCATTGTTTTTGTTTTTAGCTTTGCAGAACATGATTGAGTTTTGCAAAAGGAAAGGGAAAAAGAAACAATACCATCAATGTTTAGAACATTTTAGGTCAGAAAGCTAGTATTTTCTGACATCATGATCTGATGGCCTCAAGTTGTGGAAAATAATCACCCTGCAACTACATAGATCCTGGGTTTCACCTTAAAGTGCATCTTATGGTTATGACCTAATTTGGACACTTTTGGGAATATGGAGTCACCTATTAGCTAACACTACTTTCAGGATCACTCTGATGGGGATAGTAGTAGATGTCTTTAGGTGAAACAGAATGATACCAAATTGCCCTGGAAGCAAACAAGTGATATAAAAAATCTCATGAATGATTGCAGCAAATGACCCAATGACAGTTAACATGATGTAAAACTCAACAACCAGCGAATCATTCTCACTAAAATTCGGGACAAGCCCAACCTATTTAGATTATAAAAGGATTAAGGTTCAGTTTAGTTATGGTTAGGGTATAGATAAGGTTTAATTAGAATAGGCTTTGTGTTTATTAGCGTTGGTAGTAATATGCGTTGAAAGTAAAGTGTGGTTCCTTATTCTTCATATAAAGAGGGTCCCTGAGTATGACCTTAAATCAAGAAGCTTTGGAGAGTGTGTAAAAGACTATGATAAATCTATTAAAGTTCCTAGTAACGTTGGTGAGATGGAGAGGAGGAGATAATTAGTGAGTAAATATCGTTCTACTACCGGTAGGTATGACTTGTTTTGGAATATGACTCTCCTAGAAATTATTATAAGAATTTATGATAATATGCACAACACCGACATCAAATATTGGCCAGTAGTCTGACCATATTGAATTTATATGTCGCGTCTACGTTTGCAAAACTTTAATGTTTTTGTTTTTTTCTAGACGGGAATGATCGTGTCTATTTTATTATATATAGAGATGAACAATGTTGTCATTTATTTTAATCAGGCAACATAAACGGCAAAGATACTCCTACCATAAATTATGAAAAGCCACATGTTGTATACTCCTGCTTTTAAGTAATGAAAGATAGATATGAGTCAGAAGGAGAGATAGACGAGAGAAAAATGCCAGAGAAACAAATGTCTGTCATCGGTTTGAGCCATCATTAAGAATAAGGTGGAAAGATGCAGATGCTCTCTCTCTCTCTCCCTCCCTCCCTCCTTACCTTATCATGGAGCAACTACATGTATATAAAATTAAAATAAAGCTTCTACTTATTTAAAATGGAGAATGTCATTTATTTTAACCAATCAATATGAACGGCAAACACCCTCCTAAATACAAATTAAAAACCAAACCACACGTTGTACGCTATATGCGATGGATGTAATTCTCAAAGGACGATGAGCGAAGATGGAAAAAAAAGAAGAAAATGGGATATGTGAAATACAAACAGATAGAGATAATCCAGCGCATAGTAGAAAGCAGAAAAAAGGAACAAAATTTTATCCATCCACAGATACTATTTCGTCTTTTTAGTCTATTACATGGAGACGGACAAATAACCAAACAAGATATACAACAGATGTTAATAAATAAAATGTTAATAAAAAAAAAAACAATACAGCCTCAATCCAATTCTTTCTCCCTTCATCAGTATTCTTCGTGACTTTGGAAATAAATGTCAAAAACTTCCATGAATAGATAGGACAGGATGCTATTTCTTGCTTATGTGTAAACACAATATCATCTCAGTAATTAAACTGTTACCCATTTATGAACCATTAAAGAATAAACACTGGGTTAAAACTGGAATCGGATCCATTTTTTTTTCTTTGAAAAACAGGGAGTATAGAAGAAATTTATAAGGCAAAATTATAATGTTTATTTTTACAGACATAAATAATCGTGCCTATTTTATTATATATACAGATGAACAATGTTGTTATTAATTTTAATCATTCAACATAAACGTCAAAGAAACTCCTACCACAAATTATTTAAAGCTTGAGTGAAGAGGCTATTAGAGTAGAAACGGGTCTTCTACAGTGAAGTGGTGCGATTCTGCTCCTAGTCAGGTGGGTTGGAGATATTTGAGGTGAGGGGGTATTAGTGCTGAAAGTTCATCAGAGTACATTCCGAGGAAATACTTCTAAAACAAGCACATGGGTGCAACATTACGGCGATGGTAAAGAAGGGGCTGAGTTTTGTAGACAGCACAAGATCTATTAGGTTAGAAATTCGTATTCAACTCGAATGAAAAGAATGTTTTGCACAAGTATTAGGTTATTCACGTTTCAGCTAATGTGATTCTTTCATTAATTTTTACAACTTTTCTTCCATGAATTCTTAGGCTTGCTTTATGAACAACATTTGTACTACGCTAAATACGTTATAAGAGAAAATAGCCCTAAACGCAGTTATCCACATGTTAACTCTGATTATTTCTTCAGTGCACGACCAATATTATGAATTGGCTTATTTCTGTAGGCCTTGACGACGAGTTAAGCCATAAGCTATATTACAGTGTTAGCTGTGTAGGCTAATTTCATTTCCAATGTTTTGGTAATGTTCTTAAACTTACATCACACTTTCGGCTTCACGCAAGAAAATGATGTTGTTTTATCCTGCATACTTTTGTAACTTGCATTAGAATTTCAATTTGCAGCGGATCAAAACCTTCATCTTCGATTTTCAGGTTTGTGAATCTGAATTAAGGAAGAAAATAAGAAGAGTTGCCCCTCCCTTTTTTTTTTTTATTCTTTTGCGTTTTTCTATTTTATTTTTATTTTTAAGAAGAGTAGATAATGGACCTAAGGTTTATTTTCAACAACTTCGCAACTCTGGCTTCCCTTATTTTGGTCTCTTAGTCTTCACATTCTATGAACAATATTTCTAATAAAGGGAGAAAATTTTCTGTTTTCTGGGTGGGAATCCATTTAACATTTACAGTTGGCTAGTTTTTGCCTTGTAAATAGTATTTTTTAGTTCCTTACATCAAGTGGTTTCGTGTCTTGTCTGGAGCGATTTCTATAAAAAAATTTAATCTAAGATTTAGGAGTGCATGGGGTTCAGTAAAACTTCTGACATTATTAATCAATAGAAAAATGACCAATGACCAAGAAAATGTGATGATGTATAGAAGTGAAATTTGACCAGTGAGAGTTGAGAACATGCGTTGCATGGAGAGATATTATATGAAAATGATACAATGGATGTGTAATGTGACTCTTAAAGACAGACTTAGATTTAATAACGTTAGAGGAAAATTTAATCTGGATACTATATGAAGATATGTGCAGAACAGGAAACTTTGTTGATATGGCCATATTGAAAGAAATGTTGAGATTAGCAAACCAAAGAAAATATGCCAGTAAATAATAAAACTGAACTTGAAAGAAATCCAGATAAATAACAAACTGGTTAGAGATAGGTTAGTTTGCAAGTCAGTTTCCTAAAGCCATCCAACACATGCCAGTCGTTAAAATGGATGTTAAACCAATGATGATGATGGTGATGATGATAAATTGAACATCGTTTTTTATTTGGCTAATTTATTACGTCTCAAATATGTCTGCATTTCTTATTGTTTGCATTTCACTTGCATTTCTGCAGGTTAGTATAGATGGGATAACAAGGAGCATGAATGGAATTCCAAAGGCAAGCGGTTTTAAGAAATAAGCTATTAGAGTAGAAAATCTTCCGGCATCTAAGGACGTCTCACGTGAAGAAGTGGAATTTTGCTGATAGTTGGGTGGGTCGGAGATATTTATGAAGGAGATATAAGTGCTGTTAATTAATCAGAGGACATTCCGTGGAGGTACATGTAAATCAATCACAGGGATGCCACATTGCATCAATGGAACAGGGGCTGAAATTTTGTAGACATCGCAGGAACTATTAGGTTAGAAATTCTTTTTTTGCACCCTGTACAAGAATGAGAGAGTAGTACTTGGTCAACTTAGTGTAATATTGTCCCTTTCTCTAGGGCCAGAACACCAGCTGGCTCTCATAACACGGCACCAGACACACTTATGTTGTAAGTTTCTCTGAAACGATGACAACTTTTATAAAGTTCAACTCTTGAAAGGGGTAGTAGGAAAGAGAAGTCTTGCATGCTTATGAAGCGTAACTAGCCATTTGCCATGCGTCTTTTCCTTTTCCTTTCCTTTGCTTCTCCTTTTCTTCCGATCTTTATACCTATATATGCATTTGATATTGTGACATCACGCTCATTTCACACCTCCAAAATGCTGACACGATT
Organism: Euprymna scolopes; assembly: GCF_053919585.1. Taxonomy (NCBI): domain Eukaryota; kingdom Metazoa; phylum Mollusca; class Cephalopoda; order Sepiida; family Sepiolidae; genus Euprymna; species Euprymna scolopes. Next base: position 149,104,002 of record NC_136484.1, on the reverse strand, counting down.
ACGTTACACTAGCTCAGATGTGCCAACAATACTCCATGCATGGGCAAATGTTGGATTTTCAGAGATATAGAATACTAGCAGGTGTGAAAAATCTTTTAACACAAATACAAAATTCTAAGCAAATACAAAAAATAAAATGAAATAATAAAACTATTAATATCAAATTTTTCTCTCTTCGTTTTTGCTTATTCCTTTTTATTTTTTCTAATGGAGAAAATGAAAGTATTTTTAGTAACGTTTATCGTCTTACACACTGGAATATAAAATTAACAGATTTATATTTTTCGCATATTTCTGCATCTACTCATACTATATCAATTTGATCTTCCAAAAATATAAACTCCAAGGGTAGCACTGCTTTTACAAATGCTTTTATCTTAATATCATTTAACGTATTCAAGACGTTTTGATCAGCATCCTTTCATAAAAAAAATTTGCTTTCTCTAAGATTCATTAACATATCTCTAGTTGATATTACTTATTTCATTCTCGCTCAAAAGATGGACTTAACAAAATTAATAGCTTTCTTATGTAAATGTTAAAAAAAATAGTCTTATCTTCTTTCAGTCTATAGCTCCATTAAAACGTTGATTAAAAGAATGTACACAAAACAAATATATAAAAAACAAAGATTTTGAGCCACATGCTTTCACCTTTTGCTTACTCCTTGTACTCCAATTTTTCTTTTTAATCTTCTTATATGTATACTAGCAGTTCAGCCTGGCTTTGCTCGGGCCCTATATACTGTTCATAACTTTATGTGCATATGCATATATATATATTAAAAAGTTTGACTCATGTCCAGGTAACCTGTACGTTACATTTCAAGTGTTTAAATCCAAAATTAGAGGAGGAGTTTGGTAGAGTCTGCAAAGGTCAACTCTTTCAACTTTGACCTCTTGCCAGCGAAATATTTACCCAAAAACTGATTAAAAAGCTTGATGCATGTTTGAATACCCTTTGTGTAAAATTTCAAATGTTTAGATCCAAAATTGGCTGAATAGTTTGCTAGAGACCGAAAAGGTAAAATCTTTTGAACTTTGCCCACTTGGCAGCCAAATTTCTCCTGAATCGGCACTGCATGATTCCAGTGGCAAGGAAAAATCCAGGAAGACTGGAAGTAATGCTTAGATAAGCAGAGAACACACATAGAACCAGGTATTCCCAAATGATTACTCATTTTACTACTGACCAACGTCGATACCGGAAATCAGTGTGTCCATGTGATTATGTCATACACTGTAGAGATCCCTAGATGCCGGGAAGTTTTCTATTCAATTAGCCTTATCCCTCGAACTGCTGAACTTTGGAATTCCCTCCCAGGTTTCTGCTTCCTTGATTGTACTGACATGCAGAAGTTCAAGTGTAATAGTATCCCTGTAAATTTGATTTCTCTTACGTCAAAGTGCCACTGTGTGCCTTGTTTGGGGTGAAAATAACAGTAAAAAAATAAAAAAATGTAAAAATATGCCAAGGTTATAATGTTACATAGCCAGGGGATATAGTCGAGAAATTTACAGGGGTACTATAGATACGTATAGACTGTGCTATACAACAAGGTATCACACGGGGATATATTACAATTCGTAATTTCATAAAGATATATTTTATAAGAAAAATACATACTTCGTACCTTTCCTTTCAGAGTTCTTCTGTCGTCACTGCTTTGATGAAACATGCAACGGCCAATACCATAACCGATTGAAACACTTGTTTTTTCTTCTTTTGTGAAACCACAGAACAACACTTTATATTTTTAAAATGTAAATTTATTTCAGCTGTCTTAAGGGTATTCACAAGGAGTCTGGATTACGTGTCTACATTCTTGTTCTTTCAGCTCCGCTTCCTGGATTTGAACACGTCTGTTTACTTTCGTGACGAAACTCAAACTCTTTAATCTAATCTTCTCATCAAAAGCCCTCTGTCACATACGCAACTGTTGAAGATCATTTTGTTTATTTAACTTAGCTAATTTTGTAAACATCTTCAGCTAAACAAGAAATAACTCCCAATCTAAACTATTTTAACAATATCACTGGATAGATAAATAGATAGGTAGAAAGATAGATAAATCGATAATATCTAATTAACTTTTAACCATGTTATTATCTAACAGTAAGAAGGAAAACTGAATGCTAAATAGTCAGGATTTTTTCTTTTGATATAAAATAAATCTTCCATGCTTCCAGATTTTTACTCGGTCTATAGAGTAAAATATGTGATGCTAGAATATTACAATATTTCGCAGATATACCCCTTTCTCAAGTATTTATATTCTTTTATCTCAGGTTACTCTCCACCGCAAGTGTATAGTGTTACTTCAGCTGTAGCATTTATTTCAGCAATGTTCAATATGTGAAGAGAACTTAGTATATACAATTCTTATATAGCAGTGAATATATTCTATCTCAAACAATGAATTTAGCTCTAGATTCGGACCAGCTAGAATGTGATTTAAACTTTGAATATCATTTTGTCTTTTCTATAAATTATTCAATTTTCTAAATGAATACTGTATAATAAATTATCCTAGTTTCCATATTTCTCCTCAGTCAATCGAGTGATATGTTGGACACTGGAATATTACGTGTTTCTAATATTTTATTTCAGGTTACTCTTCGCCTTGTTTGTATAAATTTACTTTAATGATAGTATTTACTTCAACAATGTTCAATACGTGTATAGAGCTTAGTACATAAATTCTTATTTGACATTTCTATATCCTCTCACGAACAATGGACTTAGCTCTAGATTCTGAGCAGCTAGAACGTGATTAAAACTTTGAATAAACTTTTTGTCTTTTCTATAATTTATTCTACTTTTTGATGGAACACTTTATGTGAAAAAAATGGTATAGCACGTAGGTAGATTAGAACTTGACCAAAGCGTCAACGGTGACTGACTTTTCACTGGACAATGGGATGCACAAAATAGCAAATAGATTAATGAACAAATAACAGGCAACAAAGTAATACTGCAACCATGTGCACTGACAAACAGCGTTAATACTTAACTAATAGTTTTAATACCCAACAAAACCTCCGACGTACGGTGAACCAGTGGAAACACATGCTACTTTGTCCTAGAACAGTATCTGATCTTATAGATTCTCAGACTTTAATGATTGGCTGTAATTGGAGTGGAGTGTGATGAGTGGACAATTTGCATTTGTATTATTGCGCAGCATTATCGAAAGGATTATTTCCCTTTTAGCAATAGCGTCCAGCATATTCATACTGCACACAGCACGTGCTCGTTTTTCTTTCTTTTCCTTCTCCACAGAATAAGCTGCATCGATGGAAACAAAAGTCTACAGACATTTGGAAATTTGATTACTGCCGTCATGTATGCAAATTCGAACAGGAAAATAATCCAGCTTGCTTTATTAACTAATTACGTTTCTGTCCATATTTACACACACGCCCCTTCAACCAGGAGGGCAGATTTAGACACAGAATCGTTTTTAAATATGAGAACATCCAGCTTCCAAAAGAGAGGCACGTTAGATTGGAACAAAAATAAAACCGCCTCAGTCAAGTAATAAAATTGAATGCTATGAAGATTTTTCTTAATCTATAGCTGTCTATACGTATCTATAAACTTGAGGTTTTTCTTCTTGCTCTGTAAAAACCTGCTTTTTCTAGATAAAAATGATTAAAACGAACTTTTAATAGACTTAATCATGGATATACGAGCGACTACACGAACGTTAAGAACTTTGCATGTTCCTTTAAAAAACAAGCGTTAATTAATTAATGTTAGTTAATTAATGTTAGTTAATTAATGTAATCATATTCATTTTTTTTTTTGCAGTTTCTTATGAGATGATTGGTTTCATTTCACTATTACACTGAATTCTTTTTATGCATAGTTTTTACATTCTGCATAATTGCATAGAATTTAAGATGAAAACAGAAATACACACACACACACACATACACACATATATATATATATATATATATATATATATATATATATATATATATATATATATTAGTAACCTTGTCTGTGTGTCTCTACCAAACCTCTCCCTGAATATTTGGTCTACAAAGTTGAAATTTGATATTTATAGTATTTGGACATGTAGCACATTTTCGATTTGGTTTTAAGCCGACAAAATAGCTGCTAAGGAGTCAAAATTGAAAAAAAAAACATTAATTTTCGCCTGGGGTAAGTCGACTATACTCGTTTTTTTTGCACATAATAGGTTAAACAACATCATTTTTTGCAGTCTTTGTATGCATGGATTTAAGCCATGAGCTAACGGATAAAGCTGGAGAGCTATATGTTTCGGTTTTGATTCTAGCTCATGGTACCAAAGTCATATTTTATTTTACTTTTAATATCACTACGATATATTAAGTACCATATGATATTCGATAGAGAATTTGCTCTATACTAATAAATACGAAATCTGCATGAATTAAAATTTATTATTTAAACAAATTTTACGACCGGCAACGCCAAGTGGCTTCCTAGTATATAGTAAATCTTATTCAATTTTTGTGACCTGCTGGTATTCATTTATTTTTTATGAATTTCGTTATTTTATATTACATCTACGCCCATGTATATATATATATATATATATATATATATATATATATATATATATATATATATATATATACATATATATATATATATATATACTATAATAAAAATGAATGTACATGTGTCCATCTCCTTTCAATAATCACTTATTCTGAAGTGTAAAGAAGGGAGGCTTAATTTTGATAGCTGATAATAAAAAAAACATAAAGAGCATTTCTTCTGCTTTTAATAGACATAAAATTGAAATCAGAAATAGAATCAGGGTAAATAAAAATGCATTTAAAAAATCCAATTAAAAAATATATTTTGACTAATATTTATCTAATCTTTCTATACAGAAATTTATCTGCACCCGGATAACGCCGGATAAATACAGCCAATATCAAAATACAGATCTAAAGTAAAAGAGAATTAGTTTCTAAAACCATTGAATCACACTGTTTTATAGGAGTTAAACTCTATAGTTATAACTAGGCAATATTAAACCGGGCCAGTACTAAATGGGTGACCATTGGGGAATACCAAGTGCTGTATGTGCTTTCCATTTATCTTGAAATTGTTTTAGATCGTCCTGGACTTCTCCTTGTCACTGGAAATCAATCAGTTTTAACTCGGGAGAGGAGATAGGTGTAGCTAGAGATTGTGCAAGCCTTGCTTCGCAATTACACATGCAGTCATTCTTAGAGATATCTATCATCTCTAAAAGTAAATTTCTTTGTTTTATATTTTAGAATTTCGTGTTCAGACATTTTAGCTTAAGACTGTACAAAGATGGCGAATAGGATGTTAATGTCAGTGGCTGACTTACAAATCGTATTCTTAAGCCGTTGTTTGCGTTTTAGCGTGATTTGGCATGTTCTGTCACGCAATATTTTTAAAAAGAAGGCAGGGGGTATCTATTGTCTCTGAATACTGGACGGAGGCCAGGCTACTCTATAGCAATCAAGTGACTCTGAAGCTATTATTTATTGATGAATTCAATCATGTCTTTGTGCAAAGTTCTTTCCTCGTATCATTGCAATATTACTCACCTCTCGTAGGAAAATATTTTGTTCTTAGTCAGAAGTGTTTTGATGATGATTATAGAATATATTACAGGCATTATTGGCTTTTCCAGTTGGGAGAACAGACATATTGTCAGTAGACTTAGACATCTTTGCATTGCAGAAAGAAGGAGGCGTATTTTCATCATTAACCGTTGACAGATAATATGTTTCATTAACATATTCTAAATGATAGCAAACAAATTTGAACATTCTCTAAAAATATGTCTATTTACTTGAATACTCAGTGATCTATTCGAGTTCGGTGTTATGAAAAATTAAAGATTATTGATACGAATTAAAAATAAAACATATTACTTATTCTGATTAAATATTTTTGGAAACAATTTTATTTAATTTACAGAAAGAATTTATTAAAACTAGCGGCACCCGTGAAAATTCTTTCTTTCAAAGCCTTTCTTTACTCATATAATTAAATTTGCATATGTAACTTATTGAAGCAAGTCGACCATATATACGTTTTCTTTTACCATATAAAAAATAATAATAATTGTTAATAATAATGGTAATAATGCTAACTAGTGGAATCTGTGGAAATTCCACAGGGGACTCATTCATATGTAATATATTGATGTTGGCATTCTGTAGATGTTCAGTGTAAATGGAGACGCTCTGATATTATTGTAGCACGAACGCCCAGCGTAGCTCGGTCGTAAAGTACGCTTAAATATGATATTTTAGTTCTTGCAGATTTCATATATATTATTATAGTTAATGTTCGATCGATTTTTATATATTATAAAGTTGCGATTTCAAAAATAAAAAAAATATATCCATATGACTTGGATGCATCAACTTGAATCGAAACGAAACCGAAACTAAAACTTATGAGAAAAATACATATATATATATATATATATATATATATATATATATATATATATATATATATATATATATATATATATATATATATATATAACTTGAGTTCCTTCAGCTATAATCGAAACTGAAACCAAAACTTATGAAGAATTCTTGATAAAATTATTTATTTAAAAAAATAGGTAATTGGAGTGTTATCAGCTATAATTATGAAGAATTCTTGGTAAAATTATTTATTACAAGAAATGGAAGTCTATAACAATTAAACCACAGTCTCGCGGATGTAAGTGTGACACACAACATAAATAACACACACGCTATCCTAATAATATATAGATGCTAACAATAATGCTAACAACAACAACAACAACAACAATAGCACCATCAACACCATCAACATCAACATTATCAACAACAATAATAAAATATATTTCACTTTTATTATGGATAGAAAAAAGGAATTGCTGCATGTATATTTCTATAATAAGAATATTGTACAGATATAATATCAGAATATAAAATAATATAGCGTATTAATATTTCATTTGGTGTCATTTATTATTTGTATGTCATTTGTAAATTCATATGTCGTTTTCTGTACTTTTTTATTCATAAGTAGAAGTTGTTTTTATTCATTGTGCATTTCTGTATAAATCTGTATAATTTACTGTTAATAACAATATTACCTTTGGAAAAATAAATGTCTGACGTTCGGCGAAAGTCTGCTCTCTCTCTCTCTCTCTCTCTCTCTCTCTTTCTCTCTCTCTCTCTCTCTCTCTCTCTCGCTCTCTTACTTCCACTTCCAGAAGTGACACTTTGAACTGCTGGTACCTTGTATTGATAGTTAGTAGCTGTTTTGCTTACATGAAATGACAAAATAACTTTTCTTTCCCAAGAAATTTTGTGTCGACGTTGTCATTTTCCTTTGGGATATAACGTGTAGGGTCCGGTAGAGAAAAATAGACGACTACGTTAAAATTATTATTTAATTAAAACTGTTTAATTTAAATTTAAATAAAAATAAACGGCAGGAACTTAGTTGTTGATCCAATGTTCCATATCTTGCCACTCCTTCATCATTGTGACATGACACATAACAGATACGGTTGCCTTGAGTCTCTGGAATGCTAAATCCTAATCAAGAATCCATCTCGACAATCAGTCTGACAGGAACACGGGCATTTTGGTGTCATTTCTTTCATGGAAATCACTTCGGGCAAGGCATGACGCCACTTGATGTAAGGAGTTTCAAAATATTCTACTTCACGTCAAAAACTATCCACCGATTAGAGTTAAAGGGATGGATTCTGACCATGCCTCCTTTATTTGGGGTGGAGTAAGATTATTGTGACCGAGGAATGCCGACGAAACTTGCCAGGTAATTTTTAATAGGCTAGAATGCTCGTATTTTAGGGGCGTTGGCTTGATTCTCGCTTCTTTCCAACCTTGTGTCACATCTTCCTGCGGTAGGGAGGAAATAAATATTATATACAACAATTATCGTAAACAGCACAGTTTTACAACGTACAACGCTGGAGATATGACACATAAAATCAATTGTTATGGCTTTTGTGAACAGTGTGAATGTCAGGGAAAAATTGATTATAGGAAACTTAGATTGCAAGATTTAGCTTCTTTTGTAAAATCAGCCGGAGGGAGTTGTAAAAATTATAAACCAATAAAGAGATTTATAAGAAAATGAATGAATGACATTTATTAATTACTAGCTGTACCTACCTTGCGTTGTCTGACAATTTTTTTTATTAACTTTCAATTTTGTTTTACTCCAAAACAATTAATCTCTCCAGTTCAAGTTATAATAGTTAAATGTGAATAACTGTGTACCTTGGAAGTGTTCTATCTACATTTTTTATAATATCTGTAAACATTTCTCTTAGTCTGTCCGTCTGTTATACTTTTTCTTAGAAACTACTGAGCCGATCTAGCTGCAATTTTTTGTGGACTTTTATTATGATAAGGTGAAGCAAAGTAAATAGTATGATAGCTGTTCAATGCACAGTAAAGGATTAGTAATCACACTATCACATTAACTCTAAAAGTAATAAAGACTAATGAACACACATTTAACCATATTCAATCATCAATTTGGCATAAAGCACTCATTCTAAGTAAGCGACTTACAATATTTGCCTGTTTTTAACAGGCTAAAACGTCTTATAATAATAATTAGAAAAAAAGGAACTTTTCTAAGGCATTTTGTAATTAATCAGAACGGACATTTTCAGGGCATTTTATAATTAATCAGAAGAAACATTTCCACGGCATTTTATAATTAATCAAAAGATACATTTCCAGGGCATCTTATAATTAATCAGAAGGGACATTTCCATGGCATTTTATAATTAATCAGAAATGACTTTTCCCGGGCACTTTTGTAATGTTAAAACTTTGTTACATGAAATATAGTTGTAGAAAAACAAATCATTTCTATTAGCTTTGCCTTAAAAGTAACATTAATTTTTTTGTTTTATTGGAATATTCCACTTTCCTTTTAAGGGGATTCCCAGGATGATAACGGGCGAAACGAATTAGTGTAATTATAAAAAAAGAAAAATAAATAAATAAAAAATATTAATAATGATCATGATGATGATGATTGTTATATCGGCCTTCCTTGAATAGAGGAATTTACACTGATTAGCACTATAAATAGCGCTAGTAATTCCAACACCGGTGAGAGAGATGCGACTGCACTTCAACTTCTAGCCGAGTGCCCAGCAGATATACACGCTTTCCTATCTTTGTACATTATTGTTAATACACTTGTTCCTTAACCGAACCTCGACTTGATTGTTCTTATTTTCACTGTTGTTCCGCGACACAACAGATAAGCGGCAAGGAATCGAAACGACCATCACTGCAGAGAATTACCAAAAGTGATTGAAATAAAGATTCGTAAAATCTTTACGGCAGAACACCTTCGTCATTTCAACAGATATTTGGATACACAAAGATTAACAGCAAATTAATTACTACAATAGTAATTTGGCGACGGGAAAAAAAACTTGCTACCAAAATCTAAAGCGAAAAAAGCAAATGTTGTCAATTATTTAATAATTGAACACACTTACCAAGTGTTTTAGAAAGGGGAAAAAGGGTTCATTTTTTCTTCACCAGAAGCCATTTTTCCTACAGTAAGAATTTTCTTCTGCAAAGTTAAATGTCCAAAACCAACTAGCAAATACCGTGTAAGTTTATCGTTATTTCGATAACATCTGTGATTTGAAAAAAAAAAACAAAAAAAAAACACGCTTGACTTAGTCAAGAGAAAAAGGGACAGACCGTGAAAAATAAGTAATCGCGTACGTCATTTGTGCTATGCAAACACGTAAAGAATCAAGTCATTTTTTGCAAAAGGCAAAGAGTGTAAAACAAAAAAACAAAAAAAAAAAGCTAAAAGTTTCCCAGGGGGGCGGCATTTTGAGAGGGTAAAAATAGAAAGTAGAAAAAATAAATAAAAATAAACAAAAGTTAACAAAAAATATGAAATTTTATACCAAAAAGGTTGTAAAAAATTAGAATTTTGGGGGGTATCGGAATCAGAAAAAATGTGTCCCTATTTTCTGAGCGTCAGGGGGGGGGCGGCATCGGGGCGGCATTTTGAGATGGTAAAAGGGGAAAATCGAAAAAAATGCTCACAAAAAATCGTAAATTTTATATCGAAAAGGTTGTAAAAAATGGGAACTTTTGTAGTTATTGGAATCGCAGAAATGTGTCCCTATTTTGCGAGCGGCATATGTCAGGGGGCGGCATTTTGAGAGAGTAAAAATAGAAAGTAGAATAAAAAAATAAAAATAAACAAAAGTTAACAAAAAATATGAAATTTTATACCAAAAAGGTTGTAAAAAATCGGAATTTTGGGGGGTATCGGAATCAGAAAAATGTGTCCCTGTTTTCTGAGCGTCGGGGGGGGGGCGGCGGCATGGGGGCGGCATGGAGCGGCATGAGGGCGGCATTTTGAGATGGTAAAAGGGGAAAATCGAAAAAAGTGCTAACACAAAATCTGAAACTTTATATCGAAAAGGTTGTAAAAAATGGGAACTTTTGTAGTTATTTGAATCGCAAAAAAGTGTCCCTATTTTGCGAGCGGCATATGTCAGGGGGCGGCATTTTGAGAGAGTAAAAATAGAAAGTAGAAAAAAAATAAATAAAAATAAACAAAATCTTACAAAACATCTGACATTTTATACTGAAAAAGTTGTAAAAAATCGGTAATTTTGGAGGTATCAGAATCAGAAAAATGTGTCTCTTATTTACGAGCAGCACATGTCAGGGGCGGCATTTTGAGAGGATAAAAATAGAAAATAGAAAAAATATATAAAAGCTAACAAAAAATCTGAAATTTTATACCCAAAGTTTGTAAAAATCTGAAGTATTGGAGGTATCGGAATCGGAAAAATTTGTCCCTATTTTACGATTCCAAAACCGATTCTTTTAAATTTTTAATTTAATTTTTCATTATTGGTACTAATTATAAATATTTATTATTTTTAAATTATCACTAAAACTAAAATGAGAATAACATCAAAATACGATGTAAATTTATTTTATTTGTAAAACAATTTTTTTAAATTGCATAAATTCTCTATGTAACCTTTCAAAGAAAGCAGTTGCTTTACATGTTCTGAAAAATGTTGGAAAACTAAACAGCAACAGTCTTTGCAGCCCGCGGCGATCGTAAGATTTGTCCCCCACCGCATTTGATAATCTGTTAACCTTCAAAATTCCAAAAGCCCTCAAAATATTTATTTTCATGGAACTAATGTTAGACTGCAGCTATTAGGCCTAGATTTTCATCGTATTACAGTACTCGTCAAAGAAGACCAAAGATTTTTCAAAACAATTATATAATTTTCTTCAGATTAATGTTCACACAATTCCCTTCAGATTAATGTTTACATACTTATCATTATTGAAAAGAAATTGTTAAATTAAATTAACTGGCTACGTAATTGTATACGTAGCCAGTTAATTTAACAATTTCTTTTCAATAATAATTGAATATTATTATAATAATAATTGAAATTTCTTTTCAATAATAATATATGACTTGGGTGCCATGAGCTAGAATCGAAATCGAAACACAACTCTCCACCCTCATTCCCTAGCCTCTGACCACTAATAAAATAAAGACTGGGTACGCAAATAAAAGAAACCAAATACTTTTTCAAAATAAAAACTTATAATTCAAATTATAAAAAAATGTTAAATTAAATGAATTAGCTACACAAGCAAATATAATAATAAATTTAAATGAGAACATTGTAAAACCTGAAAATATTATGAAATGATAAAATCATTTTTATTTACTTTTTTGTCGTCGTTGTTAAAGTCCGAATTTTCGCCAAATAACATGGATGTATCAAGGAGAGAATAGTCCGATGTAGTTTTCTTTTCTTTGTCTTCATAATGTTATTATTAAGAGGTCGAGCCCCCCGAAGAGAAAAAAACGTCTTGTATCGGTGCTTTTTTAAATCCGTGTGTGTAATCGCTCGGTTTTCAGAAATTTGTTGTTGTTAATAACGTTTCAACTCTTTTAAAAATAGTTTTAATATATTTTAAATAAATGTATTTATGAATGGCAAATAAGGCTATAAATTTATTTTTTGTGAGAGAACTGTCGTAAGGCATCAAGTCGCTTGAAAATTTACAAACAGATTTTTCGCGCCTTTTGTTCGGCAAAGTTATCAATGACTCTATCAAAATTCACTTCCTCGACAAGTTCCCTCTCTATTGAGAGGATTGCCAAGTCTGTAAGTCTTATCTGGCTCATTACTGATCTAAGGTAGTTTTTTATGAGCTTCAGTTTTGAGAAAGAGCGCTCACAGCTAGCAACGCTAATAGCTCTGGTGAGGAAAATTCTCAGCAAGATCACAATATTAGGGACGGAATCCCCAAGTTGGTATCTTTGTATAAAGTTCAAAAGTTCAAGAGGTCCATCGATTTTGTCTTTTTCTGAAGCTTTTACAACATACTGTAACCTCTTCCTTTCAGCAAAGAATTTATCTTTTTCTATATCTTCGTCAAATCCACCAAGCTGACAATCATAATTATCATCAAACAGATTTGAAGGTGTAAGAAAAGCGTATTTATTTACAATATTGTGAACTTGTTGAAATCTGCAAGATATTTCTTCAGTCAATCTGTCTATGACAGACAGCATTTCCTGTCTCAACTCAGTATCAAAACTCAGCGCTGCATCAATCAATCCTTCACCATCCATTCGTTTCTTTTTGCGAATACGACGCTCCATGCTTATCCCCATTTCAGAGCAGAGTGTTTTTGACTCGTCTATTGCAGTGTCCACTATCTTTTCTCTATTCTGAAGAAGGAAATCTTTCAAAGCCGTCAGCCTGACAGAACTTTGTTTCAGATCCAGCCCTTTTTTTGAAGATATTTCTGGGCATCATTGATTTCTGGGAGAATAGTTTTCCAAAGGTTCAGAAATAAAAGAAACGGAAACGATAGTACCGAGTTGAGAATTAAAGATGCATCTGATCTTGTGGTTGCATTTTCTCCTTCTTCTGTGAGCTGTTCCAGGGCAATGACGCCTTCAATATTTTTTTTATCACAACATCTACAGCATCTGCTCGACTACTCCATCTAGTATCCACAGTCCGTTTGATACTTAGACCGGTCAACTGAATCAAGACATCCCAGCGATGTGTAGATGCAGAAAAGAACGAGAATAACCGGTCCAGTGTGCCAAAAAATGTAACAGAGTGAACCGCTACTGAAGCTGCATGTACACAAGCCAGATTTAGTGAATGGTTTGTGCATGGCACAAATAGAGCTTTTGGGCTGATTTCAGAGATTCGTTTCTGCACACCCGATCGGTGACCTGCCATAACAGCGGCATTGTCAAATGCCTGGCCAATACAGTCACCAATCTGTATCTCATCATTCTCCAATTCTCTCAAAATGAGTTCAGAAATGTCCTCCGCGCTTTTTCCCTTTGTTTCGATGAAGCGGAGAAACGACTCCTCCACCGTCACTTCATTTCTGTCAACTTTCACGTAGCGCAACACCTCACTCATCTGGTCCTTGTGAGATACATCGGGAGTACTATAAAAAATCATACAAAAATACTTGCTTTTCTTTATCTGATCGATAATTTTCTTTCTGACCTGCTTTGCTAAAATGCTCACAAACTCATTTTGAATTTCTGGTGACAGATAAGAAATAGTGAATTTCTTCACTAGGTTAACTTTAACCAAATGTTCACGGAGTACAGGGTCATATTTAGCCAATAGATTTACCAATTCCAAGAAATTTCCTTTGTTTTCTTGACCCCTTTCATCATTATGGATGTCTTCCCGGTGACCTCGTAGCGCCAGATTCTGCTTGGCGAGAAATCTGATAATGTCCAGCAATCTAGCTAGGATTTCTCGCCACTTCTTTGTTTCTTTCTCAATGATATTTTGCTCAACTTTATCAACTACCTTTCCTTCAGCAAGTCGGATCTATAGCTCCTTCCAGTCAAGAAACGCCTGAGCATGAGATGTGCTTGCTTCATGTTCATGTACTTTTGGATTTAATTTCCACCAATTCTTGAAACCCACATCAGCAGAAAAACTCCTGCAGCAGAAGTAAAATAAGGCTTATCTGGCAGTAGAATACACCATCCAAGTTCGCAAACTTTTCTCACCGTTCCGCAATACCTGATAGAACCAGTTTTTTGTTAGCTTTCTAACGTCGCCTTTTGTTTTTGTCCTTGGTCGCACTATTTCCTTGAATTCATGATCAAGGTGCTGCACTGCTGCACAGCGGCAGATCCCTGCCGAACAAGCATAGCGCGACTTTCATGACTAATCTCAATAGACCATAGACCAACATCTGTAAAATCGGTCGCGACAACCAGTGATTGCCTTTCCAATTCTTCAACTTCACGCGCATCATCATTGGCAATTGTTGATGTATCAACGCGGGCAATGTTGACTTTCGAAGTAACAGTATCAACGTTAACTTCATCTTCGGTTTCAGCAAGATTTTCGACTTTCGTTTCCGCCATTTCGGCCATAGAAGTCTTTTTGATGAATTTCAACAGCGTGCCTTTATTCTTGTTTTCTTCCTCTTCTTTTGTTTTTCGCTTTTTACGGAATGCCGCACCACTCTCCTGAATTCTCTTCATTTTAAAATTCACGTAAATATTCTGAAAAAAAATTTAAATACTATTTTAAAAAAATAGCACGCTATTTCTCTGCATAAGCACATTTTGTGTTGTTCCGTAATAGTACCACAAAAGGTGAGATACCCACCCCATAAAATCTTAGATGCCTATCCCTAACAATACATATATACTTAGAGAGCGAGACCCGTTACTACCCCCCCCCCGTAAAATAGAAACTTACGGGGAAAGAGTCTTTCAAACTACTTTAAAACACCAATAAATGATTCAATTAACTTTTATAGCCATTTATTTGTTGTATATTTTATTTTTTGCTCCTTTTCAAATCTCTTTGTATTGTAAAAAAAAAAAAACCCAAAACTAATTAAACTAATAAGTAAATATTTTCCGAAGTATTTCCTTATTTAAGGAATGTTATAGAAAAATACAAGGAATGGTCATATTCACTAAAGTCGTACGCAAGATGACGGCCGCAAACGGATGTAAAAAATTGAAGGAAACGCAAATTTTAGCGAAACGAAATTTAGCGAGTTGACTGTACAATCTAGCAAGCAAAAAACAACAGCTGATAATAACAACTAATAATTTTAATTTGTAAATATTCTGTACTTGTTATGAATATCTTAATAATAAAATAAAATAATTAAGAACATTTTTTTTTGTTTCACATAAAATTTTAATAAATACAAGATACCATAAAAATTGAGTTTCATGGTCTTTTCTCTGCATAATTACCAAAACAAAACAATCAAATGAAAAATAAAACAAACAGAATCAAATGAAACAACTAAAAAATAATATAATCTTCCAGAATATCAAACAAAGCAATTTTAATGTCTGTTTTTAGTTAATAATAAAGTAGTATTAAAAAATGTAAATAAATAAATAAATTAAAAACTGAAAAAAAAATATCTAGTAAGGTAAAAACGTAACTTAGATTGCCTTTGGTAACATTTGTTTCATTCATTTTTTAAAATAAAACGAAAAACAGTTTCTTGTTTTTTTTTTTTGTCATTATGCAGAAAAAGGACGATGAAATTCAATTTTTACCGTATCTTTTGTATAATCTCATGTGAAATTACAGTATAGTTGAAAAAAACATTTCTTATTCATTTCATTTCATTATTAACATATTCATAACAAGTACAGAGTAGTTAAAAATTAAAACACGTTTATTACTTTACATTAAGTACAAACACTATAACTTATCCAGCTATGTAGAAGAGTAACTTATATTACCCTTGCTAATATTTATTTATTATATATTTGTTGTTTGAGACATTTTCGAGTCTGTGTTGCTTGTAAAACAAGCCCCAAAATCACGTAAATTTCCTATTAAAACCTCCAAAATGGTTTTAAAAATGTGTGAAATGTCGGATATTTTCTCGTGTTCTCACGTAACTAAATAAAAGCTTTAAAATAAGTTAAAATACTAAAAAGTTATCCAGCTCGGTAGAAAACGAACACTTAGAAAAATCAATTATCGGTTTTAAAACAAAAGTAAATAAGTAAAAATATTTTGTTAAATATATTTTTAAGAAAAAAAGGCCAAATTCTAAAATGAAGCCTCTCTTTTGCTGTAAAAAAAGGCCCCTCAAAAATGGCAAATTGAAAATTAAAGAAAAATTTCATATGTTGAAGATGTTAACATCTATATCTTTGCATATTTATTTCTCTATTAATTTTGTAGTATTTTCTTAGCGATGATGAAGCAAAAAACGTTAATAATGAAACCAAATCGAAAAATATACTTTGGCTGTCACATATTTTTCTGTTTAAATTAGTTCTATGTTTAATATTACAAAGAATAAACTCATTACATTCAAAAGTTTAAACAGTTTTAAAATCGTATCAGAAATTTAAAGAATAATTTTAATACTAATTTAATATAAAATAATTTTATAAACAATTGGTAAATTTGTAAATAAGAATATCTTGAAAAACTGTTATAATGAGAAAATTATTTTAGGAATTAAAGTAGGGAATCAGTTTCTCATATATATTTGATTTAAGATTATCACCCATTTCCAACAGAATAGAGCCATTGACTAACAGAATAGCGTTTATTCTTTCTATGTAAATTTTAGATAATTATTAACGTTTCTTAGCACGCATTTATTTATCTAAATATATTTTTAAGTCTCCCTACCACCAAAATAAAATATATCGAAGAGCCTACAATTTCAATTTCATAAAGAAAGACTTGACATTGCCATCGTTAAGAAAACAGTGTAAACCCAATATAGGAAACGTGCACATTTTCCCAGGCTTAAATATATTTTCGCCTACTTTAATAACTATTTTTCCACTTGGGCATTTTAAACGAAAATGTTAATGTGTATGGCACTAACCTTTGTTGCTGGTAGTAGGAATTAGTTTCTCTTGGGCTGATGTTCTGGTGTTCCTTAGTAATTTTTCTTATGAAGATTCAGTAGTAACAAGTTGAGTGTGTCAGTCTGAACTGTCATATTTTGTCAGCTAGTTTTGGCTTATATTAGAATTGGTTGGTTTAAAAGGATCATAAACAAGCCATTCTCATGGGTTTTGGTGATTTCACACCTACATGTGAATACTTGAAGAGGGCATATCAGGTTCCGATTTGACTGAAAACATTTTCTACTTAAAAAAAAAGGAATGAATGGAAATAAAAAGAAGGAAGACCATAAAACTTTATTCAGGGCATATTTGAATAAATTTGACTTTTTTAAAAGTATGGACACAATTATTTTACGTTTATAATACATTTGAGTTTTGTTTTTAAAACTTTTACATTTATTATTTATAAATATAATAGACATTTTGGGGTTGTTTTACTAAGCACATAGATTCGAAAAAACTGTCAAAAATATATAACAAATAAATGTTATCAAAGGCAAGATAAGTTACTCTTCTACCTATCTCGACAAGTTTTTAGTGTTTTTTACTCACTTAAAACGTGTAATCAGTTAGAAAAACAGTGTCTATCGGTATATGCGAAAAATACAAATGAAATCCATTCAATATATGTTAGCGTGACATAGGGTGACATATATTCGGTGGGTTTCTAAGAGTATTTTCAATATGTATTTAGTTTTAAGTCAATTTCCCGAACTTGCCGCATTCTAAACGAAGTCTGGCGCCATTTTTTATTTTTTTACAGTCTTTCTTCGAATCTATGTGCATAATAAAACCCGAAATTGTTAATTCGATTTACTTCTCTTACTTTTCATTTTAATAAATATTCGATTAATATTACATGATATATATACATCCACTAATATATATATATATATATATATATAAGGTTAAGATTTTTTTGTTATTGGCGTTTGTTCCGCGATAAGCGTTTGTTTGCATTTTTTATATATTTTTATACATTCGTTACCTTAGCTATAAGCTCTTTATTATTCATATTATTATATGAATGAATCGCCCTAACTTTTTGGACGCATTTAATTTAATTTAATTATTTTTTTACGTGCATAAAATAAAATAAAATAAATTTCATGCGCGTAAAAACATAATTAAATTAAATTACATATATATATATATATATATATATATATATATATATATATATATATATATATATATATATGTGTGTGTGTGTGTGTGTGTGTGTGTGTGTGTGTGTGTGTGTGTGTGTGTGTGTGTATAATAGTCAATAGCATAGCAACTACTTCCAGGTAGGAACGAAATCCGACCATCTGAGAGAGCGAGGGAGAAATATTTTAACAACAATTAGCTTTGGGCTGATATCACAGTGTCGTATCTGTTCTAATGATACACTTCTCCTTTTCTGTCGTCGGTCAGTACGGGGAAATCGTTCATGACTGAGAATTTTTATTTTTGTTCCTATCCAGAGTGCCCCTTTTTGTGGAGCTGGATTTTCCCCACATTAAAAACCGGCCTTGTGTCTAACTCTGCCCTCGTGGAGAGGCAAGTAAATGGGAACAATCGGCAATCGTTGCTAAACCGACCTCAGCTCTAATTGTACACAAGATCTAATTTTAAACAAGACCATTGCTATATTCGCTTACGGACGTTTGCCATTTTCGGCTCATTATGCTCAACATTATGGGAGCATTATAATAAATACATATTTATTTTATAACTATATATGTGCATATATACATATATATGTGCATATACACATATATTTATACATACATATACATATATACATACATACGTCCATATATACATATATACATATATACACACACATACACATATATAAATACGCATATATACATACATATATATGTATATATATACATATATGTATATATACATATATATATACATATATAATATAAATATATACATACATATATACATACATACATGTAGATACATAACTATACATATATATATATAAACAAATATATATATAATATATCCTTCAAGATTGAGGCAATTTTTTTGTTTTAATCTAGGTTGAACTTTCTCTACATTAAAAACCGATCTTGAAATGAATTAAAGCAATTTATTCTCAATTAATGGAAATTTTGAAAACTCCAAACGCAATTGTAAATTATTACTTGAGTTTAACAGTTTGGAGTTTTCAAAATTTCCATTAATTGAGAATAAATTGCTTTAATTCATTTTAATCACTAAGTTTAAAAAAATGCAAGCATTAATTATTTCTGGAGATATACTCAGTGACCGGCTGACCTAACAGAATAGGGCCAAGTCCAGACTTCGGCCAAGCACCAAAAAAACAAAATGACCTCAGAAAGATTTCATACTTAAAGGGGAACTTTCATATAAATTTTTATCGAATAGGTGCGAAAAGAAAGTTGGATATTTGGGTGTATATACACCGACATCAAAGAGGAAATAACATTAGATGCGAAAGTTTGAATTCATTAATTTTATTACTGTCTAATTCATGAGGCTAAGACTTTGAAAGTATCAAACGTTTGTTTTTGTAGCATACTTTTTATAACTCCTTGTAAACTTTACAATTGCTAGCTGGGGGGGGGGGGCAAAATCAACCCGCACCATCTACTTAAAACAAAAGAAAAACAGATAAAATCTCAAATGAATAAAAAAATATTAAAAATCAGTTTTCATATTTTAATTTTCATTTAATTGAATTTAGGAAAATTAGATACCGTAGAACTAATTTTCGCAAGGTATGAAAATTAAGCAACTACAGAATAAATGTTAACTTAATAATAATGGACCAGTTTTCCTACCTAGCAAAAAATGGACAAATATCCATGGACGAATAATCCATAGACGAATTTTCCATGGACGCATTTTCCGGGCACCCAAATGCCGGAGGGGGCAGTAAATTTTACTACCGCCCCGGGCGGCAAAAGGTCTAGCTACGCCACTGGCCTCAGGGGTCTATCCTTGGACCTCTATTCTTCCTAATATTCATTAATGACCTTCCCGACAAAATTGCCTCTGAGATGGGTATATATGCTGATGACACCACACTCTATAACAGGCATGACAGGAAAACAGATGAACACATATCTAAAGTAATGGCAGAAACACTAGAGGATGACCTCCAATCTGTAGTGGAA
Organism: Euprymna scolopes; assembly: GCF_053919585.1. NCBI lineage: Eukaryota > Metazoa > Mollusca > Cephalopoda > Sepiida > Sepiolidae > Euprymna > Euprymna scolopes. The sequence continues at coordinate 149,083,891 of NC_136484.1, read as the reverse complement.
TGGGGACAAAAATGGATGGTCACATTCAATACTGCCAAGACTAAACTGGTTTCCTTAAATAATTACAAGAAACCTTCTCTGCCATCAATAGCAATGGCCAGTGACTCTTTATCTGAAAGTACATCTTCAAACTGCTTGGCTTAACGTTCACAGAAAACATGAGTTGAAACAATTACATTGAAAGCATTGCCAGGGCTGCTGCGAAGAAGGTAGGCTCTCTCTACAGTGCTAGAAAACTACTAACACCTGAAAGTATCCTGTACCTCTATAAAGCCACCATTCGCCCATGTATGGTGTATTGCTGTCACATTTGGGCTGGTGCATCTGCTACTAGTCTCTCGCTCCTAGAAAAGGTTCAAAAGAGAGTCGCCAATCTGATAGGCCCTGAACTGGCATCTAAGCTTCAGCCTCTGTCCCATCGACGAAATGTTGCATCCCTCTGCCTGTTCTACAAGAATGCTCTTGCGAACTGAAGAAACTTGTGCCCCCATGACATAGACACCCTCGACAAACCCAACAGGCAGCTAAATCCCACCCCCACGCAGTAGAAATCCCTAGATGTAAAAGATCTTTCTACTTCAGTAGTTTCTTCCCCAGAACCGCTAGACTCTGGAATTCTATTCCAGGTCCCTGCTTCCCCAACTGTACTGACATGCAGAAGTTCAAGTGTAACGTGAACCGACATCTTGCTGCCCAAATCCCAACATAGTACCCCAGTAGTTGTTGCCCCTGATAGTAGCCCCCTACACCAAAGTGGCAATGTGCCTTGTTTTGGGGGGGGGGGTGAAAATGTAATTAAAAAAAAATAAATAAAAATAAGGGATTGTACAAGTTTAACAGACTTCCTTTCGGGGTCAAGGTCGCCCCTGCGATTTTTCAGCATATTTAGGGACATTATGTTAATTGGGTTGGATTTCGCAGTAGGGTATGTATATATATAAGAGAAAGCCTCAAACCACATCATCTCCTCCTAACAAGCCTCCTTACAATCAGATTTGCTTACACTGCATGAGCTCTACTCAACCCCTTTATCCAGTAACAATGAAATAACAATGTCCCTAATTCACTTTGAGGAGTGTAACTATTTAGCAGATATATAACCTCTACAAACTAACCCAATAACATTAACTAACCACACGGGGTCGCAGAAATACCTGGATTAGGACCCAGGCGCGGAGCAAACCCTCTCAGTGGTGACGGACCCAGGGGATCTTTCCAGATCATCTGTCTAGGAGAAGGAAAACTCTGAAACTAAACCAAAGAGGAGGGAGGCCTCTTCAGTCTTGGATGACAACCTTCCTAGAACTGGTGACTCAAACAAATTACCGGTTTGCAAACCTAAATTGCTTAAGGAGTAGATAGGTCCTGCCTATCGCCCGGCTTCCATACTCCTTCTTTGCCTATTAGTCAGGTGCAGAGATACTATCACAGTGATTCGACAGAAACACCCATTGGTAGATCTTGTTTCTTGTCTAGGGCAATGAACGCCATTTCCCCCACTCCCGACACACCCCACCCCTAAAGCTGGGCACTTGAGAATGCTTGAGTACCATATATGCCTGAGCAATTAGATTGGGTTGACCTTCCTCTGATGGGTTGAGGGTACCGGATTGACTGTTACTGGCTGCTGTTTCCGACTGGTAGTACAGGAGCCCTAACTCTTTGGTAGCGCTTAGAGCGGCTGCTCCATCAACAGTTGTATAATATCGGGATGTTTGCAGTGCCATGGCGCGCATGGAAAGGGACCCTGCACTCATCCCCGGTGGGCTTTCCTGAGGCCACAGTCCTAGTTGATGGAGGGTCAGCTGATGGTCTACTTGTGATGCATGTGTGATATTCTGCATAACCTCCTGTTCGGATTCACCTAACCTAACTGAAACTCGTTAAAAAATTATAACAGTACAATCTAAAAATAAGCTTAAACCAGGCTTAGGGTCAAACAAATCCAACTTGCCTCCTCCCTTGAGGCTTGCATTCACAAATATCCGTGGGCTTAGAACTAATTTAGCTGATGTTGAAGCATTTCTCCTAACAAATACCCCGGATATCTTAGCACTAAGTGAGACTAACCTACACTCCTCCATCCCCTCTAACTACTTTAACATGCCTGGATATCTCCCACTCTGCCGTAAGGACTCTGACAGACATATGCACGGACTTGGAGTTTACATTCGTAATACCCTTCCCTTGACTAGAGAAACAAACCTAGAAACGGATGATCAAGCCTTTATGTGCTTTAGACTAATCATGCAACACAACATTAGCTACTTTTACTTTCTCTACCGCTCTCCCTCAACCCAAGACTGCACCATAATAAACAAAGTATCTGACAGCATAGACACAGCACTCTCCTTCGACACTAGCGCCCAAGTACATGCATTTGGTGACTTTAATGTTCATCATAAAAACTGGCTTGGATTCTCTACTTACACAGATGCAGCAGGCAGCGCAACTCATAGCTTCTCTGTATCTCACTCCCTATCGCAAATTGTTACTTTTCCAACCCGCTTCCTTTATCAGGAAGAACAACACGCATCACTATTAGATCTGTTTTTGACCACAGTTCCTGATGACTGTATAACGAAAGCCGACAGCCCACTTGGGAACGCTGATCATGCGGTGATAATGGTTGAAATCGCCCTAAACTCTAGACCCAAAACTGAAGAGCCAGTGCTCAAAACAACGAGATATTATAAAAAGACTGACTGGGAAGCCATCAGAGATCTTATCAGAGACGCCCCATGGGGAAATATTTTTTCTCTTCCTGCTGAACAGTGTGCAACCGAGACCACTGAATGGTTCAAAACTGCAATCGAAGCGCATGTTCCCATGCGGAAATTCTATAGCACGCCCCACTCTCCCCAATGGTTTACTTCGACTTGCGCAACTGCCATTGCCCAAAGGCAGCATGCATTCCGCAGGTTTAACCGACATAAGTCCAGTTCAAACAGACAGAAGTACATAGAAGCTAGAAGTAACGTTAAGAAAGAAATAGCGACAGCTAAGAGGGAATTTACAGAAACCACTAAAAAATGCACAAAAACTAGGAACTCGTGACTTCTGGAAAATCTACAACAGTGTAGTAAATAATGGGCAATCAACAATTCCTCCACTAACCAACAATCACGAGGTTGTTTGCTCAGCAACCGAGAAGGCTAACATAGTTGTCAGTCGGTTTGCCTCAAACTCCACACTGGACCCTCTAAACCACCCCCTACCTCAATTTCCTATGCGGACAGACGCCACGCTTGACGATCTAATAATAACCCCTGCTTAGGTGCATGCTATCATAAAAAACCTTGACACTTCAAAAGCATGTGGACCCGACCTCATCCCAGCTGTACTATTAAAAAAGTGCTCAGCTGAAGTAGCTCCAGTTCTCTCCAAACTCTACAACAAATGCCTTAATGAATCTTGCTTTCCGGTCTGTTGGAAAACTGCTTCTGTTGTACCAGTATTCAAGAATTCTAGCGAAAGAACTGACCAATTAAATTATCGCCCTATTAGCCTCCTCCCACTTTTTGCCAAAATATTTGAGACCTTAATTAACCATGCTCTAGTCCACCACCTTACAGATGCTAAAATTCTGACCGACCAACAATGTGGATTTAGAACAGCCCGTTCCACAGCAGAATCCTCACTGTAATCTCTGAACGCATATACCATTCACTGGACAAAGCGGGAGAGGGCAGAGCGGTAGCTCTAGATATATCCAAGGCTTTTGACAGGGTATGGAATGAGGGTCTCCTCAGGAAGATTAGATCATACGGTATCACTGGTAGAATACTTAACATAATTAAATCCTTCTTAGATAAGAGAAAAATCCAGGTTGTCCTCGACGGTTGTACATCTAAACAATATGATATAAATGCGGGAGTGCCCCAGGGATCTATCCTTGAACCTCTGCTGTTCCTGATATTCATAAATGACTTCCCCGACAAAATTGCCTCTGAGATGGGTATATATGCTGATGACACCACACTCTATAGCAGGCACGACAGGAAAACAAATGAACATATATCTAAAGTAATGGCAGAAACACTAGAGGATGACCTCCAATCAGTAGTGGAATGGGGACAAAAATGGATGGTCACGTTCAATGCCGCCAAGACTAAACTAGTTTCATTCAATAATTACAAGAAACCTTCTCTACCACCTATAGCAATGGCCAACGACTCTTTATCTGAGAGTACGTCTCTCAAGCTCCTTGGCCTAACGTTCACAGGAAACATGAGCTGGAACAATTACATTGAGAGCATTGCCAGGGCCGCTGCGAGGAAGGTGGGCTCTCTCTACCGTGCATGCTAGAAAACTTCTAATACCCGAAAGTATCCTGTACCTCTACAAGGCCACTATTCGCCCATGTATGGAGTATTGCTGTCATATTTGGGCTGGTGCATCTGCTACTAGTCTCTCGCTCCTTGACAGGGTTCAAAAGAGAGTCGCAAATCTGATAGGCCCTAAACTGGCATCTAAGCTTCAGCCTCTGTCCTATCGTCGAAACGTTGCATCCCTCTGCATGTTCTACAAGTATTATAATGGAGAATGCTCTGATGAACTGCAAGCACTTGTGCCCCCACGACGTAAACATCCTTGACAGACCCGACAGGCTGCAAAATCCCACCCCTAAACTGTAGAGATCCCTAGATGTAAAAGATCTTTCTACTCCAGTAGTTTCTTCCCCAGAACTGCTAGACTTTGGAATTCCATTCCAGGTCACTGCTTCCCCAACTGTACTGGCATGCATAAGTTCAAGTGCAACGTGAACCAACATCTCGCTGCCCAAATCCCTACATAGTACCCCAGTAGATGTTTCCCCTGATAGTAGCCCCCTACACCAAAGTGGCAATGTGCCTTGTTTGGGGTGAAAATGTAATAAAGAAAAAAAAAGGGTACTTGGACGATGTGTTTATGAAAAGCACTAGCAAAGAACAACACAAAGCTCTTGTAAACCAAGTATTCAAAAGGATCTAAGATTATGGATTTAAAGTAAAACAGGAAAAATGTACATTTTTCATGGAGAAAATAAAATAATTTGGGCAAATCATCGATAAGCATGGAAGAAGGCCGGATCCAGATAGATCGAGTGCAATGAAGAATAGGCCTGCTCCAAAAAATATTGCGTCTTTACAAAGTTTCTTAGGTGTGACCAATTACTACAATGTATTTGTGTCAAATATGCATAAACTAAGGTCGCCTTTAAATGAATTGTTAAGGAAAGACCAAAAATGGGTCTGGACACAAGAGTGTGAAGAAGCATTTCAGGAAATTAAAGAGACTTTAACGTCTGACTTGTTTCTGGTACATTATAATCCGAAGCATTAAATTATAGTTGTAAGCGATGCCAGCTCCTATGGCATAGGAGCTGGTATCGCTTACACAAAATGGATGATGGAAAAGTGAAACCCAAAGCACATTTATCCTGATCACTTTTGCCAGCATAAAAGAACTACTCACAAATTATATTTGTGGTAAAGAAATTTCAGCGTTTCCTGCACGGTAGGCAATTTCAGTTACAAACAGACCACAAACCATTATTAACGATTTTCGGATCGAAAAAGGGACTACCACAACATACGGCAAATTGACTCCAAAGATGGGGTACCATACTTCTGAATTACAGTTTTCAAATGGAGTATGTAGCATCTAAAAAATTTGGTCATGCAGACGGGTTATCGAGGTTAATACCTAAGCAGACAGAACCATTGGGAGGATATGGTAATAGCAGCCATTCAAGCGGAAGTTGAAGTAAAAATACGTTATGTGACACAATAAGAGAACTTCCAGTAACGCTTGATGAGATTAAGAGTAAGGCAGAGGTGGACGAATTTATTATACGCACGAAAGAAAGGATCAACAATAACGAACTGAATGAAGAAATTTATTCAATTTGCGATAACGTCCTGTTATATAGCGACAGGGTCGTAATTCCTGCAACATTACAGAAAAGTATGCTCAAGGAATTCCATGTAGGACATCCAAGTATATCAAGAATGAAAAGCCTTAGGCACTCTTTCGTTTATTGGCCAAACATGGATAAGGATATAGAAGGAAAAATCAGGGAGTGTAGAGGATGCGCATTAGCTGTGAAAGCTCCTCCAACTCAATTTGGATCGTGAGCAAAACTGGACCGACCTTGGTCTAGGATTCATTTAGAGTTGCAGGACCGCTAGATGGGTTCTACTATCTCACTGTTGTAGACAGCCTATCTAAATGGCCGGAAGTATTAAAATGTAAGAATCTCACATCCGAGGTAACTATCAACTTCCTGTATGAACTATTCGCTAGGTTTGGAGTAGTAGACTGCATTGTTACAGACAACGGAACGCAATTTATGTCTACTGAATTTAAACATTTTTGCGAGGATCCTTTAATCGAGCACATAACCATTCCACCATACCCCCCAAGAAGTAATGGACAAGCAGAGAAATTCGTTCACACATTCAAGAAAGCTCTGCAAAAAGCTAGTGGGTCGCCGACGGATTAGTCAATCCAACAGTTTTTACAAGTCTACAGAGTCACTTCGACTGCAAACATCTAAATGTCGAAGACACCTGCTGAGGTATGTTCAGCAGTAAGGTTAGATCGATTTTTCACAAGTTGTTACCAAACCAGGATAGGTTAAACCTCCAAAAACCGATAACAAAAAAACGGTATAAAGTTGGCGAAAAAGTCTTTTACAAGATTCACAAAAATAATAAGACTTTCTGGGAGTCCGGTATTGTTGAGAAACAAATAGAAAACATGGTCTACATGATTAAAGGACCAGACTTCGTGCACAAATGTCACACTAACCAAATTCGGAAAAGATACTCGAACAGTGAGGTGACCAGATCGCCCGAGGAGGACATCATGGACACAGTGTTTGATACTTTTCAGGTTCCCATACCAGAGGCAGCTCCGGAGAACAGAAGATCAAACAGAAAACGGAAATTAACAGAATTGATTAGGGTGAACCCAAAACAAAAACGTTATTAATCCCAGACGGGATATTTTCAAAGGGGAGGGGGTGTTATACCGGCCTTCCTTGAATAGAGGAATTTACACTGATTAGCACTATAAATAGCGCTAGTAATTCCAACACCGGTGAGAGAGATGCGACTGCACTTCAACTTCTAGCCGAGTGCCCAGCAGATATACATGCTTTCCTATCTTTGTACATTATTGTTAATACATTTGTTCCTTAACCAAACCTCGACTTGATTGTTCTTATTTTCACTGTTGTTCCACGGCACAACAATGATGATGATGATGATGATGATGATGATGATGATGATGATGATGAAGTATGGATCACTTCACGCGATTTCTAATGTGCTTAGGCTATACGTCACAAGAAAGAAAAAGGGAATAGGGCTAATTGGGATTGAAGAATGTGTTGAGAGAAAGCCTTTAAGTGTGCAGTACTAGGCTAAAAGTCATGAAGTGTTACTTGCAGCAATAGAGAAAGAGAAAAAGCGAGGTAAAAAAATCATTTGAAGATCAGCAGAAGTACAAGGAAAGAATCAAAGCAGAAAAGATGATAGAGTTGGAAATAAATGAAACTTCATGGTCAGTTTGAGCGCTAATATGTCAGGACACATTGAATTTTCTGTCTAAAATTAACTTGAAAAAAGAGGAAATCTTATATTTGTTGCTCAAGAGCAGGCAATACAAATTCAATCAATAGAAACATTCATGAGAAGAACTGTTTTGATGTGCAGGCTGTGTAGTGTGACTCTTGAAAACAGTGTCACTTATTTTTAGTGTGTGTTCTACACTTGCTCAAAAAGAGTACAAATGTTGGCATGAAAAAGTATGTACAAATCTGTATTGGAGTTTGTGTCAGAAGTTTGGAATCCAATTGAGGGACGAGTACTTTCAACATCACCCACAATGGAAAATGAGAAATTACTATTCTTTGGGATTTCATGATTCAGTGTAAATCAGAAATAACTCACAGGAAACCGGATATTGCAGTTGTGAATAAAAAGACTAATGAATGCCAAATTAATGATGTGTCTTTCCCAAGCAACATCAACGTACCAGACAAGAAGAATGAGAAACTACAGAACCATCAGAAACTGAAGGTGGAGATTGCTAGGTTGTGAAACCAGAAAACTTTCATCGTGCCAATCATCATTATCTAAATAATTTTGAGAAACAGTTGAACTCCTTGGGAATCAAGTACCACATCACCGTGCTCCAAGTTTTTCATCTAATTGATTCTTTGAATATGCTCACTAGCTTTAGTGTAAAAACCTGCTCTTTAATGAACAAATAACCTGTGTAAAGCATCACAACGTTGTAAAGTCAACGAGCACCACCACCACCACCACCACCACCACCACCACCACCACCACCACCACCACCACCACCACCACCACCACCACCACCACAACAACAACAACAACAACAACAACAACAATAATAAAAATAATAATAAAAAGAAGAAGAGGAAGAAGAATGATTTCATTTTTTTATCGATAGAAAAATAGCAATTGTGCTGCATTCAGGTTGCTATAATAAGAATATTCTACAGATATAATATCAAAATATAAAATATCTTATTAATATTTCATGTGGTGCCATATTTATTTGTATATCATCTATATATTCATTTGTGGTTTTCTGTATTTTTATAAGGTGTTTATACGCATCGTGTATTTTGTCATTTGTAATTGTATCGTTTTCATACTTTTACTATATGTGCTTTATCTACAGATTTTTGTTATATGATAATATAATTTATATTTCATTTGTATTTTATCTGTATTTGTTTATTATATTATAGAAGTAATTGTGATAATTAATGTTTTTTGTCGCGGTATCTAACGCTGGATTTTCCCCCCGTAGAATTTGTAATATTTTGACATTACTATTGATTTGTTCTAAAGATAGTCGTGTGTCTTAAAAATCATTTCATGGTATGATTTGAAATAAGTACTGCCTTGACACAGCTGTAAATAGTAATACCTTTGTGTGTGATTTTATTTGGAACTCGATTTGAAAAATTATATCAATCATCAAAATACACATAGACACAAAAACACAGACCGACCCCCCCCATATATATATATATATATATATATATATATATATATATATATATATATATATATATATATATATATATTTCTGTGGAAATATGTTGATTTTTCGATCATATTTCACATTTTATATATACCAATCCTTATTTTATGAAGCTCAATGTAATTACAGAGCATATAACAAATAAATGACAAAAGTCTATATTCAAAATTTCAAGATGTTGACCATCTTAAAATCTGAAAATGACGTCATAATAGAAAAAAATAAAAGGTAATTGTAACTCCTCTTCAAATTTTCGGATTTTGTAGTCATGTCCAAATGCATTTTTATTTCATTTTTGTAGATTGATACTTGCTATTTATTTTGAGAAGGTAAGGGCAGAATAGATTCATTGATTGATATAATAATTAAAGTAATGATCTTGCGCTACGAAACAGATGTCAAGAATTGTAAATGTCAACGTAATTAAAGGAATAAATTGTAAGATGATATATATATATATATATATAAATAATATTTTTATTTATATAGACAAATATTACATAATTGCTACACTAAACATGCTAATGTTTCGGGCAATTGGTTTGCAAGAAACACAAAATCAGTCATCAGGCGACGCAATAAAGTTTATTTGCCACCGAAGGCAACTGATTCTCAAATCCGAACCATATAAATAAAAATATTATATTTTGCTCTTTTTTATTAAGCAATCTTAATAGCTTCGTTTTAATTTATTCGGTTTTATTTCCTGAATACCTTTAACTTGGTGTATATATATATATATATATATATATATATATATATATATATATATATATATATATATATATATATATATATATATATATATATCGGTTACTTGCAACAATGATCCCAATTTGGGATATCAGCAAGTTGAAATGCAAACTGCTCATTTCAAAATGCCAACATATACAACTTGCCGATATCCCAAATTGGGATAATTTTTGCAAGTGACTGAGTGAGTTGGCGCAGCAGTCTACACAAAGTGGAAGATGGTGATCGAGAATATGAGAGAGGCCACACTCCATCAGAGATATTTTTGAAGACATAATCTTGGCTTCGCATGTGCTCCATATAGAAAAATGTTCCACGGTAGGAGAGGAGAGCTTAAACACCGCCGAATAATGCACCAAGCCCCTGTCTAGTCATATTCAGATATGAAGGACTGTGAGGAATGACATGTGTGTATGCGTTATTCATCTATCCAAAGATTTTACTCGTGTAGACCATCCTTGGTGTATGATTACTTTTTCCTGTTAATTTCAATGTTATGTGTTCAATAGTTTCAAAGTTTATCGGTTAAATATTCACGGACAGACACACACATGCATATACTGTTTTATTTATATAGAATGTATAGAGAAAGAAAAAAATAATGAATGCTGAATGCAATTCATTTTTTGTAGCCTGGAGAGTTAACTTTTTATGAACACTGAGGATAGCCACTCCAAGAAAAATTGATACTGTATGCATTTTGAACGTTATGTATATCATAAGGAGATACGTGATTGAAGTAGGTCGAAACAAATACTAATACTAATAATAAACAAATAAATATTATAGATGTTATTTCTTTTTTTAAAATCTATTCCTCTCGTTTCATGGCTCATATATAATCGAACCGAAAAACAATATTTTAATCTTTTTTCTCACCCAACATTTATTATTTGAATTTCTATTTTTCACCGTTAGTGTGATTCGAATAATGACCGCAGGGAATACTTATGTCTGCTCAACAATTTTAAAATGTTCTAGCACGTAAATGTTTTTATTTCAGTATGTCTTTTATTAGTTGGCATATGTATATTATTAAATTTATAGAAGAACAAACCTTGCTTTTGTTCTGATTGTACTAAATCCCATGGTTTATTTTATTTGCCCGATTCGGACAGCTATTGAATCTTCACCCCCTAGAATAGTGCCATTTAGAGCTTATTGTTATTTAAGGCCTTTATCCATTGCGCCACAGTGCAATCCTCACTACAGGCAATACTAAGTAAGAATAAAAATAAAAAAAACTGAGTGCTGTTGAAATGTTATAAATATATACATGTAATCTATATTATCTTTCTCTTTGTCTATCTGTCTGTTTGCCTGTTCGTTCTACTTTTTTCGGAATCTACAGAGCTGATCGGTCTGAAATATTGTATGAACTTTTGTTATAATAAGGTGCAGCGAACTAAGTATTATAGCATCCGTTTGATGCAAAGTTAGAGATTACTAGGGATTAGTCCCCACAATATCACATTCAACCTACAAGTTTTCTCAGAAACTACTGAGCCGATCTGGCTGAAATTTTATATGGACCTTTGTTATGATAAGGTGCAGCGAAATAAGTATTATGGTATCCATTCGATAAACAGTTATAAAAAATTTATTAGGGGTTAGTATTTAAGTTCCAGTTTTTCTCAGAAGGTACTGGGCGGATTTGGCTGAAATTTTTTATGGACCTTTGTTATCATAAGGTGCAGCGAATTAAGTATTATGGCATCCATTTCATGCACCTCTAGAGGTTAATATAGATTAGTATTTAATTTCTGAAATTCTCATTTTTAATTGCCAGACGATGTTGCCTCGATTGATTCTGGCCAACAGTAGGATAGGAAAACATGCTGGAATCAAATTCTATGGGTTTTTTTTCTGCACTTTGTTTAATTTTTTAGCATGTCTGGCCGGTCGCGCTTCCAATCCTAGACTCACTAAAAATCTTTCTCATCTTCTCTCTCAGACCCAGGTGATGTATAAACAGCTATGTTTTTCGGCAAGAACTTGAAACGTGATCACATCATCTCCTCACCAAAATATACTCAATCATTTTAAACCACATATAACCTATTGGTTTGTGCAGCCATGATTCATTTTCCTGATAAAAGGAAACTTAGAATTGTAGTCAGCTACCAACATCTGTGTTTATCCTGTCACCTGAAAAATAGCCAAATCTGAATACATTTCATGACTTTTCTCTTTTTTGTTTTTATTTTTCTTATTTCATTTTTTTTTTTTTTTTTTTTTACTGGCGATGGGGAGCCAACCCAACTGAATGTTAGACATTCGTCTGCTATTTCAAAGACTCCAACCAAGATATATTTTTGAATTCTAATCGTCTCTTTAAGCGTAATTGTCTGAATCTCTCTTGCACTTGATTCACCAGGTATATTTACCTGATAGTTTTTGAAATTCCTATTCATGATTCTAGTAACTCGGATGGTTACTGGAGATCCGAATCGTATTTCATCTGATAATGTTGAAAGATGTGTTTGGTTATGGTGTCAAAAAGTCGAGAATGAACCAAGGGATATTAGATATAATTGGTTACGCAGTTCCTTTCACCATCAGCAATAACAGTGGTACTTATTTCTTCTATTTCCCACAACACGAAAGATAAACAACACCCGTCAAAATGCACGTGAACAAAAGCAAAAATTGACACGAGAGCAAAAAAAAAAAAGTCTCTTTTTATTTAACTATTTTGGCCTCCTAACAGCGCTTATTTTGCATAATCACCCTTGCATCGTAATCACACGGTTTTAGGTTCACACCTACGTATGGCAGTCAGTGCCTTGAAACTAGTATATACTAATTTCTCTGCACCATCATCACAATTGTAATCATTTGCAAAACAGGATTACCGTTTTAAGGTTTCGCCAATAACCCTTAAAACATGTATGTTGGGGACAGGACGGTCTGCCGTGTTTTAGACGATCCCGTCCCCATGTATATTATGGTGAATTGGTTGTATTTAATGGTAGAGAAATTGAAAAGGCGAAAGGTCGCATAATGAAGACGAAAATATACCGTTATATATCAACGAAACAAATGCAATTTATTTGCATAAATATATACAGGAAAGAGGATAGAAAGAATGAGAGTTCATTGAGAGATAAGTAACGTTACTTGCAGTTGACTGTCTAGTCAGGACGCGGTGGTGGCTCATGGCTCCCACCGGAGCGGTGTCTGTCACATCTTGACTGGTCGAGCGTTCAGCGGAAAAGAGGGTGAATTAAGAGAAACAGGAAGTGACGTAGCTAGGTCGCTCTTCTGAGTTAAAGGGCGATAATCGAGTTAGGCTGAGAGTGTTCAACTCCCACATGTATCTCTTCTCTTTGTGAAATATTTACTACACTCTGACTATTATCTTTATTATTTATCTTTACACTATTGTTAGATAGAGAAGTAGGGCTTGATCAGAAGGTGCTCAAAAAGGAAGCCGGTTTGAAGCGTTTGTGACTTCCACTCTGGATGGAGTGTCTTTTTTGGGGGAGGAGGAGCGGGGTTCAAACAACCGAACAGAACAAACATGAAACGTCATTGTTCCGATCAACCCTGGCAGGGCGGGGGTGGGGGCATGGATGGTATACATAGGTAGCATGACGTCAGTGTTGTAAGTATTAGGGTCTTATTGTTAATTGAATTAACCTGTAGTAGAAAATACTTACAAGCATAAATAACATACAATGACTGACTAGGCTAAGCCCAAATACATAAGTACATATTTATTACACTATGCACAAACGTGAATGAAAACAGTTACACTAGAATAGAGAACAATGCAATAAAGCAGCACTCACTTTCGTGGTGACTCTACCGTGAGCGGTAGGTAATATTGTTAATTCTAGACTCTGATTCAAATGGGCATCGTTCCCATGAGGGGTAAAAACATCCATTCTCTTCTGGTGCCAGGACTCTCTCTGTCCCTCAAGGGAAGTAACTCTCCGAACTACTTCATAACTGGTGCTGTTTGCCCCTATTTCCCTTCATTGGTCTGTCTAATTATGTAAGTGGCCTGCCTCACTCCAATTCATTTTTCCTGAATCTCTCTCTCTCTCTCTCTCTCTCTCTCTCTCTCTCTCTCTCTCTCTCTCTCTCTTTCTCTCACTCTCTATCTTCCCCTCTTTTCCTCTGGTACACACGCATTTCAGTTTTCTGTCTTTGTTCTGTTTAAATAAAACCTTTAAAATCAAACCAGGGTCCACGAGGTTTTATACCAACGGAGGAGTTTAACAGCAAGAGCAAAAACGGCAATCTGGGTTACCACAGAAGATGCACTGACGTATAATATTTATATCCCCCCCCCCCGCGATGATAAGAGTATGCAACATTATTTCTACTTGAACACTGGAATTTAAAAGTATTCATCGATAATATAATTTTGGTTTTGGTCAGCCAAATGAAAAGCTTTCTCGTCTGTTAATGGTTTTAAATTCTGCTGATACAATATTAGAAAATACAGTGCTACAAGCGATACTGTAAGTTTTATTTTTATCTACTAATAAAATTGGCTTAGTCCATTAAGTTACAAATTGGTAAATGGAGGTTGGAAAACTTCTTTTTTTTGTCACAAATTGGGAATCTTTCAGAATTTCATTTGGGGAATAAAATTTTGAAAAACAGGTGTCTATCCAGTTGTATCTCAATATTAAAAAAAAATATAATTGCACAAAAATTTTATTATGTACTACCTGTTTGGTTAAAAACGCTGTACATCAAAATTTACGTAAATTCATCCAGTAATTTTGCTTTTATAAGATAAAATAAAATTTGATGGGTAAACAATTTCTAGCCATTATTATTATGGTGAATGTGATATTAAAGTTTGAATTATGTTCCTTTGACCATTGACCTCAATATAAGCAGAAAATGGAGGGCGAGACATTTTGCCGTTAAAATATGTGTCTTTTTTGTCAAATATGTACTTCATGAATTTGCATACATTTTTGTGTACTGTTTTTTTTTTTAATCTAACATTTAAGTATGCGATTTTGTATCCCTTTTAAACAATGAAGTAAAAGTGAAAACCAATTTCATTTTACTTCATTATTTCCAAATATTTTTGAAAAGAATTAGATGCGTTTATGCCTCGTCTAGATTCAGACAACAAACACACTAATACTCAATTTTCCGATGGCCATGTTCGAGTCACGAAGAATTATGATTGCCATCTCAAGAATAAATAAATGAGTCAAAACTGAGTGAACTCACTTGACAAAATCTTTCAATAAATAATTTGACAAAACAAAGACTGAATATAACAGGAGCAAAATTAATAAAAATCAGCAATATTTTTTTGTATCACTGCTTGAAAAAGTTTTATTGCTTTCGTTTAAAATTCTATAATTCTCTTTTTTAAGGAAATCGTTCCAGACAAAGCATAAAGCCACTTGATGTCAGAAACCAACAAGAATGAAAGATGATTATCGCAAAGAAAAGACATGTCTATTGGCCTTAAGGTTATAAGTAAGAGTAAAACAGTAGCAGGAAAAGAGTTTCATAATCCTACAGTTTTTGAAAAGAAGCTGCTAGAATAAAAAGCTATATTAAAATGAGCTATCAAAACATGGAATTGATAAAGACCAGTAACTAATAGGTCTGAGTAGAATTATATATATATATATATATATATATATATATATATATATATATATATATATATATATATATATATATATATATATATATATATATATATATATATATATATATATGGTTTTATTAAAGTTTTATATACTCTTACAAAAATATTTGGATCCCTTGAATATAATAATTATGTTTCTGAATTTTTAGATGAGGATTGATATTTCGTATCATTTGGATAATTCGGAATATTGTTCTCATCTTGAGTGTCATTTTCACAAAAGTTTTCACAACGTTTCTGTTTCTCTGACCTACTTCAAATGTATTTTGTCGAACTTGGGAATCAGCACAGAATTTTGAATGGAATTCTTTATTTTATCCACGTCGATAGCATGCACTTGTTCCATCAGCCAGGACTGGGTAGAAATGGGAAGTAATTTGCAATTATATTTTAGTGTCACCCACATTGAGGATTGAACCATCAACCTCCAGAAGAATGTCATTTACAACTGAATTTTATCAAGTACTTTATCTACTTCACCACGGGTCCTTACAGAGATTACATCGACTGAAACGTTGTGCAAATAACATTCAATAACAATAATTTGAATAATCGAAATAGTACACGAATTATAATCTTCATTTGATTTTGACGCAATTTGTATTCTTGGATTATTCTGACTGTCGTTCTCAATCTGGATGTAATTCTGACAACGTTCCGGCTGAAGAGACGTTGTAAGTCTTTCTCTGCTTAATCGTTATTTTCATGGTAGATGCTTGACTGAGCTCCAATTTCTGGTCTTCCTCTGTAAAACATTCACAGCAAAAACTTATCTAGCTACAACCACTAAAAATAATTTTCCACAAACTTATATTTTCATCAGTCAATGCTTGGGATTAATTAGGAAAAGGTTCAGCTGATTTCTATTTCCTCTTCTAGTGTTCTGTTTTGTTTAGTGTAAGGAACCCTTTTTTTGGAATGCGTACAATTAATAGTGGTACTTAACTTAATACCTGCATGTTGGAGCATTTTTTTTTTCAGTTTAGTTTATTTTCGGTAATATTTTTATCTTGCCTATCTATTGTTACCCTAAAGTCAAGTTTAATCTGTGTATATAGTATTTTGCTATTTCGCTTCTACAGTTTACTAGATTTTGTGAAGCCCCTAAATTTGGAGTTTCAAATTTCTTATTTGTGCCTAATCTATATAGAGCGTCTAAATTTCTACATATTTTAGCCTGTCATATTAGTTTCCACTCAACTATTGGAGAGTGTCCACTTTTTTGAGTTTCAAGTAATGGATTACTGGAGCTGTTTTTATTGGGCATTTTTGTTGTTGAATGTGCACCAATAATCGAGTGGAAAATAATACGCCAGGCCAATATATGTAAAAATTTAGACGCCCTGTGTAGATGAAGCCTAAATGAGAAGTTTAAGATTATAAACTTTAAAGACGTCACAAAACGTATTAAAACTGTAATGGCAAAATATTTTATATACAGAATAAATTATTCAAAAAAGGCACGTCAACTTATGCAAAACATAATAATAGAACAGGAAATAGGAGTCATTCGAACCATGTCTGAGCGATGCCTGGCTATTGGCTGATGAAAACATTAACCCGCAGGGGGAAATAACTATGAATCTGATTGGTTATCTAGGTAAACTAAACACCACGCATATATATAAAAAGAACAAGTAACATAAATTCCATGTATTTTTCACCTCACGAATTGCTGGAGGGATGAAATACGGAAGATTTTGTGTAGCTTAATTGTCACATATTTTCATAAAGCTCTACTCTCGGCATTATTGAAGTAAATACTGAAAATTGATACATAAAATTTTATATCTCCTCATAACATTTTGTGGATAAATAAACTTATATATATATATATATATATATATATATATATATATATATATATATATATATATATATATATAAACAAATGACAAAAGGCTATATTCCAAATTTAATGATGTTGACCATCTTATAATTTCTTCCTTTAATTACGTTGATATTTACAATTCTTGACAGTAACTGTTTCGTAGTGCAAAATAATTCATTTATTATATCAATCAGTTAATCTATTTTACCCGTAACTCATCAGAAGAAACAGTAACTATCGATCCACCAAATAAAAAATAAAATGCATTTGGGCATGGTTACAAAATCTGAAAATGGGAAGAGAAGCTGCAATTATCTTTTATTTTATCTTTTATTGCACCATTTTGGATTTTCAAGAAAAGTCACTAAAATTTAAATATTTGTATTAATAAATTATATTTATTTTGATATACACTACTAAAAAATATTCTATTAAGTATTTTATTAATTTATTATTTATTATTAATCTATATATATTTACTTACATAATGGTTTTAATTGTAATATATATATATATATATATATATATATATATATATATATATATATATATATATATATATATATATACATTACTTATGTCTAAAGATTTAGGTCCTGGATATGACCTTAAACTATATCCAGTGGTGAGGCCCCAGATTGCGGGATTTGGGGAGTGTGGAGTCACCCTTTAATTACCATTGCTCCCAGGTCCACTCTGACCCGGAGTGGTAGTACCTGTTAGGGTCCCAACTATGGGTTGAATAGAAACCGACTTGAAAACAACAAATATATTCTATTAAAAAAAATTTCTTAAAAATCTTTGGATTCGGCATTAAATAACCCAAAAAGGGTTGATATGCCGTAAAACAAAAACAACCAACCAACCATTCTAAATATTTATTTCATTTTGTGTGAAAGTAATTACAAAATATATATTTTTTATTTCCAGCTATACAAATTGCTTTTATTTAAATTTTATATCCATACATAATTCAGTGTTATTACTATTTTTATTAAATTTATTACATGAATTATAATTCTTTATTGTCATTTAATTATTTTTCATTAATCTTACTTGATTTTAATATAAAATTTCCCTTTGTAATATTTTATCGTAATTTGTTTAAATACAGTTAAAAGTTTATAATACACTTTTAAATTAAAATGAGTTATTTATCTTTATTTATTTATTTATCAATTCAATTTGTATTATAAATTGAATATCATTTATTTAAATTAAATATTAACATCTAAAATTTTTTAGAATAAATTAATTTATATTTATGTTTTATTTATTAATAATCCAAGTTAAATTATAATATTCAAATAAACGATTAGCTGGTATGTCTATTAGTTATCTTTCCATAATTATATTTTATCTACTCTAAGTTACTGAATTCGAATATATCTCAATATTTATTATTTTAATTGTATTCTAATATATTGAGATAAGATCACATACTTAATTTATTTTATATTTTATCCGTAAATTCTAAAGTAATAATATATTATTTGATATCCTTTACCCTATTTTTTGTATTAATATTATTTAATTGTGATTATTATCGACATATATTTTACTTCAATCCATCATATATTCATTAATTAATTTGCAAAATTTGAAAAAAATTATTTTAGTTTAATTTATGTCATTAATAAAAAATATTATATTTTAATTTGATCTATTATATATTATATATTTATAACCTTATCAGCCTTATATTTAATTTTATTTACTTAATTACTATTTTTTTTAATTTATTTTTTTACCCATTTAATTTAATTTAACTGTTTTACTTTAAAAATTAATTTTTTTCTTCTGTAATTGTTATATTCAAATATTCTTCAATCAATGGTAAAATGGTTTAGTACAATTTTTTCCTTTTTTCTTCCTTTCTTCTCTTTTTTTCCTTTTTTAGCTTGAATAAATCCTATTTCTACTTGTATTTGTGTTTAAAAGCACACTAATCATATAATAATTTATTATTTTAATTAATTAAAAAATATGACAAAAACGTAAATCATTCCATTTATTTTTAAATTTTGTATGCAATTGTTTATTTCATTTTGTATTTTGCAAGTCTATAAAAACACCTCACACCAACAACCATCCACCCATCACTAAAATATACACCTCACCCCAACAACCAACCACCCATCACTCATATATATATATATATATATATATATATATATATATATATATATATATATATATATATATATATATATATATATAGAGAGAGAGAGAGAGAGAGAGAGAGAGAGAGAGAGAGAGAGAGAGTGTGTGTCCATAATGTTCATGTGCATTAAAAAAACTTTATAAATTTATTTGCAATTTTTTACAATTTTTTATAGCACATGCAAATAAAGTTATAATTTTTTTAAATAGATACCTGTGTGTTTATATATATATATATATATATATATATATATATATATATATATATATATATATATATATATACACATGCATATTAAATGAGAGGTAAATGAAATTAATGAGTTAGTATACCTACAGTTACATGTGGATCTTATAATTTTTGAAATGATTGAAATCTTCCTAAGATTCCTATTTCTTTTCATGTCAAACAATCACCATAAGTAGAGACACTAACTTTAACTCTGTGTATGTGCGTGTGCGCACGTGTGTGTGTGTGTGTGTGTGTGTGTTGTGTGTGTGTGTGTGTGTGTGTGAGCGCGCGCGTGTGTGTGAGCAATTAAGTTCATTATCAATTCGTGTGCGAGTATTGGTGATGGAATACCAGTCTATTTTAAAAAAGGAAAAGTGCAGAGAAATAATATATACACAGAATAGAATGATATATAAAAAGAAATTAGAAATGATTACAAAAAATGAAAAAAAGTAAATTTGAAAAACATTAATTATAAAATAACAATGAAGATAAGACTGAAATTGTGTCGCATTAATCTTTTAATTGTAAATCATACCCAGAGGATTGAAGAACTAATTGCATAAATGGGACTTCCTGTTAATCCATTAATTTTGATTGATTCAGAAAATTGATCTGACATTTCTATTTTTTCACAAACACTACTACTTTTTATTCTACAGCAATACCTTAAGATAGGAATTTAATTGGTTTCGTGAATGCTGACGTAACTCGAAAAAAAAACCTATCTCAAAATTATTTTTCCCATTTGAATTAAAAGAAACAGAATTAATCCGTTCCAAGGGTAAGAAATTTACACAAAACAAGCTCAAATTATGCTCAAATTACACTCAACAATCTCCAAAGAAAGATAACTACAACAGCAATGACACGAAAATTGATATATAATAATAAACGTTAATAAAAACAATAACAAAAAAGTTTTAGTGCACGAGATGCATACAGGAAGGAAATAGGGAGAGAAGCAAGGGTACCACGCAAGCACACACACGATATGGTAACTAAAAAGCAGCAAGATTATACACAATTAAAAACGTTGAATGAACTTATTAAATGCTTAATATTTAAGTCTTAATGTAACAGAAAGGAAGAAGAAGAAGAAGAACAACAACAATAATAATAATAATAATAATAATAATAATAATAATAATAATAATAATAATAATAATAATAATAATCAATTTACCATGAAGACAGGGATGAGCAACTAATAAAGGTGAGTTAGGAGGAGAAAGCAGCAGAGAGGTAGGGCTGACAATTTATCCTAGCCTATGACACACACACACACACACACACACACACACACACACACACACACACACACACACACACACACACACACACATACATACATACATACACATGCTAATACTTTTTTTGCTTTGCGTTTTGTATTTTTTAGCTTTCCCTTTAGTATTTATTTAAGATTTTCGTTTTTTTAATTTTTTGATATTGCGCAATATTTTGAAATCGTATCCAAAAAATTGTCGTTATTTTAGAGTGTAATACAGATACAATGCATCGTCGAATTAAAAAAAAAATCATATCTGTACATTCGTATCTCAAGGTATTCCTGTACTTTGACATATTTGTTAGATCATTCTTCTTACATAAACATTATTATAAATCTTTTTGCTTCTATATTATCAAAAAGTATAAGCTAGAAGTAAAAAGATCTATTATTTTGCCATCTAATATACATATGTGTTTGTGTACTTGAAATAAAAAGATTGGTACCACCTGTAAATCTCAAACAATATACGTTATAAATATACAGATAATGAAATGTATGGAAATGATATGCTTAATCTGATCAATTCAGAGGAATATTGAATCTAGACCACGGGTATGCAATATTTTCTAATGTTGGGCCATATTTGAACTTTGCAACAACAATGCGGGCGAGTAATCGTAAGAAAATGAACTATTATGTAGACTTATGAGAACTATAGTTATCTAATTAAGTACATTCAGTAATATTCTGAATAGATTTAGAAATAAAAACGTGATATTTTGTGTGGTCAATTCGAAAACGCTAAAACTACTTTTATGATCTCGAAAAACATCGAAATTAAAGTGTGTGATTATATTAAAAAAACAAAACAAATTAAATACTATCTAAGGGCCCCGTTAAATGGTCTGGCGGCCGGGTTATGGCCCGTGGGCCGACTGCTTGATCTAGACAATATAGGGAGATAGATGAGTGCAGAACAGGAAACTGCGATGGTATAGCTACATTTAAAAGAAAAGAGTTGTTAGTAGATATAGAACAATTAAAGTAGCAGGTTTAGTTCATATATAATGACAAACACCTTGTTGCATTCATGTCGCCTAAAAAGAGTATACTATGTAACAAAGTTTCAGTGACAAGCACAAAGTTTCCATCACCAGAGACCATCTTTCGCTCCATTTTTTTCTTTTTTCAGTATGCTAGGATCAAAGTGTACTATCTGTTCTGTTCTTTGTTAATAGAAGAAATCCTTCTAAACATAATGTGGAACACTGAATTGGAACAAAGATTGCCTTAATCTAGAAGGATTTCTCCTTCACTAAACAAGGACAGAAACGACGAAGTGTAGTATCTCCTAGTCAAAAACCCAAGGTACTTGGATGTTTATCTTTCTCCCACGGCGGGAAGATGTGACACAAGGTTGAGAAAGTGGAATTTAAAAAACCAGCACTATAAAGGAAGGATTCTGGTTTGCAAAAATTGCCTAGGTGTAATGTATTCGGTACATCAAAAAAAAAAAAAAAAACAGAGGCAAGGAAGAAACTTAACTCACTTTTTCTTTTTTATAACAAAAGCGTTTATATCTGGTATTTCCAACAACACATTTTTTTCTACTTATTTAAACAGTTCATTTCTCCTTCTGTGGCCACATGTTACTTTTCGTTTCTCATGTGTCTTAAATATGTGCTTTTTCAAACACCAGCCACGTCTCAAACACGTCTTTGCTGATCAGTTCCTTAGGCAAACACCACTTCTTCAAACAACACTTCTCCAAACAACACTTCTCTAAACAACACTTCTCCAAACAACACTTCTCTAAACACCTGTCCTTTTATCTCTGCTGTAACGTTACTTTGTGCAGCAGGCCTCGTCATTTGCATATCTTTATGTGACTGCTGCCAGCATTAGCAGCTCTGTTATGTGAGAAGCCTCATCGGTATTAGCAATAAACTAACCCTTTCTCAAAGAGTGAGAGAGCAAAGCCTGAAATTGCGGACCTCCTAGAACTGCACATGATCATACTTCAGCCAACAGACAACAAATCACCTCAACAATGGCCTAGACTCTGATGGCTTTGGGGATGAGGGAAAAACTCGACGGTCAGAACTTGATACTTATATCATGTTCAATCACTATAGTTAAAGAATATTGGGTCTGGTCAGTACTTGGAAGGCTGACTCAAACAGCTATATAATGTTTATATTTACTTACTTCCCCACGAAGGTAGATCGACAGAAGGTTGGTTTTTAATACAAGAGAAATCCAGTTCCCCATAAAGAGGCACTTTGGATTGGAACAAAAATTGCCTGAATCTAAAAAGGATTTCTTTTTCACTAATCGAGGACAGAAAAGATGAAATGTAGAAGCAAAACAAATACTACACTTTGCTCCTAGCCAAATGGCTAAGAATATTTTATATTCTGTTGAATCACTGAAGTTAATCAACATTGGACCTGGCCAGTACTTGGAAGGGTGACTGTTGGGAATTCATTCTTTTACTAATATTTCTGAATTTCTATGTGGCCAGTGTAAGTGTATCAAATACTCTTTGCATGTTTCAGGTGTTTCTCGATGGTGTTGGGATTTTGCATCCTTCCAAACGTTCCACCTATTTTACCTTTCGGTATTGGAAATGAGTTTCAATCAAATAAGCACGTATATCCTGAGGTTAACCGCGGGCAGTGAAGAATAATTATTTGTGGTGTCAAACAAATTTACTTATAACTTTGCCAGTTTGAAACAGGAATGAACAAAATTGGAATAAATAGCCGAAAGGAGATTGGGATTTACTTTTTTTTTGTTCAAATTTAACAAAATTAAACAAAATCACATAATTTGTTTTTAAGATACACGCGATTATTTTAGGGTGTCGATAAAAAAGAAAAGAAAAGATGAAAAAAAAAAGGGAAAAACAAAAATAAATTTAAAAAAGCCCATTGGATTTGATGCTATTTCTGAGATAAAGTGTTGTTATCTAAGCTATATATTATTGCTTAAATGGTTTAGATCGTTATAACATGCGGAGCAAAGAAAAAAGAAAAGGATGAGAAAATTGAAAGAATAGCTAAAAAAAGAAAAGAAAAAAAGAAAAAAGAAAAATCAGAAATTGACAAGAAAAAGAAAGAAGAAAATAAAAAGAAAGCAGAAAAAAAAGGTAAAAAGAAAACTAAAACGAAGAAAGCCCATTCATTACTTACATAATTATTTTCATTGTTATTACATTAATAACATTTTACTCATTTCAGACTCCATCTCTCTTCAGGCATTTTTTTAATGGAATCGACTATTTGGGAGTGGGGGCAGGGGCGTGGATGAAAAGAAAAAAAGAAAGAAGAGAGAAGAAAAAGCCAAAGAAAAACAATCGAAAAAGAAAAGAAAACTAAAAAAAAAAAAAAAGAAAAGTAAAACGGGTAAAGTAAAAGAAAGAATTAAAAAGAAAAGAGAAACGAAAAGAAAAGAAAACAATGGATAAAGAAAAATAAAGGGAAAGAAAAAGGAAAAAAGGAAAAAAAGAAAAGAATCTCATTGAATTCAATGGTATTTCTTAAATTAATTGTTAACGTATTTTTAACTTGCATGGTTGATATATTCATAACATAATAACAATTGCGTTCGCCAGCTCTCTTTTTGTGTACTAATGATTCATTGCTTATCAAGGTCCAAAGGCCATTCGAGGATAAAGGTTAATGAATTTGCCAGGTAAATGGTAAGACAACATTATGAGGATTAGAATTTGATTATTAAAGAGGAAGGCTAACAAGAATTTGCTAACACTGGACTTGAAAACGATCATGTTATAATAGGCTGGGAAGCAGCCCTATTGTAATGTATTCCACAGACGGGCAGCTCTTGGAAGGAAACTTTGTTCATGGAAGTTCTGTTTATTTTTAAGTACATAAGCTCCAGCCTCGGCCCTATTGCTCCAATACTGCACCTCTGTACTTGTTTTACTACTTCAATGAATTGTGTGCATGTTGTGACGGAATCACTTACGAATGAACTTATCCATATGCAATAAATACCGGAAGTGTCTCGATCCGTACAAGCAACAGAACTTGTTCCTTAGCTAGAGGAACAACTCACCCTTTTGTATGTTCCTGTTAATACATTCTTCTACCCTATTCCCGTGTTCTGTTATCCTTGGGACCCTTATTAAATCATTTTTCTTTGATATGTTCATAAGAATAGTAGTTGATGTGCAGAAATCAGAAGCTCACAGAATTAATGCTGGAGTCACTCAGGGGTCCATCCTGGGTCCAACTCTCTTCCTGTACGTGTTCCATTTCAGATCAGGAGTAAAGGTCAATGATCTTCCAAATCACACTCTAAGAACATTCATAGACATTTATGCTGACGAGACTACCATCTATGACAACACATCAGAGTTATATCGGATTCTCTTACCTCTGATTTTGAGCATGTGGTACAATGGGGAAAGAGGTGGCTGGTTACTTTTAATGAATCCAAAACTAAGCTTCTATCTTTACATCATCAACGTTCTGATCCCAATGTGGCATCAATTGAAATGAATGGCTCTCGTCTTGGGAAAGCTGCACGTTTTTACAAGCTTCTGGGCTTGACCTTTACTCCTGATCTGAAATGGAGCACGTACATCAAAACTGTTGCCAAAGTCGCTGGAAAAATGGTGGGATCCTTCTACTTCTCAGTAGATATTCCACTGCTGATGCAATTCTCTACCTATATAAAAGTCAGGTGCGTCCAAGGATGGTGTACTGTTGCCACATCTGGGCAGGAGCTGCTAAAAGCACTTTATCCTGTCTTGACAGTTCAAAATAGACTTCGTAGACTAGTGAGGGTTGCCTTTTTTCCTTCCCTACAACCTCTTTCCCACAGAAGAGACGTTGCAAGCCTGTCTTTGTTTTATCGTTATTTTCATGACACGTGCTTGTCTGAGCTCCAATCTATGGACCCCCTCGCCAAGCTTTCACAAAAAAAAATACGTCTAACTGAAACCACTATCAATATTTTCTTCCACTGTTTATCTGTACCTAAACCTAAACGTAGATTCTATAAACAAAGCTTCTTTTTTAAAACTGCACGCCTGTGGAACTCTCTTTTGTTTGCCGGTTTTCCAGCTGACTGTAATTTGGTCATCTTCAAGTCCAACATAAACAAATTCTTGTTGAATCGTCCCCTTAAGTAATCCAATTTACCAAATTTCCACTACTAACGATTACTACGATATTATCCCGTTGACTACTGTACACTCAATAACCCTTATCCTCGAGTAGCCTCTGGGCCTTGATAAGTGGTGATTCCTATGTAAGAAAAAAAATTTATTAAAAAGCAGTAAATATTCCAGAACTGTCGGTTCACAAACACTTTTTTTCTCTAAAAAAAAAAAAGAAAACGACAAATGCATTGGAGGACTTGAGTTTCGAGACCAGAAGAGTTAGAGGAAAGATGCGTCGATAAAAACGCAAACAAATCTTGAGTCAGTAATGTAAGGAGTCCCCCATATCACTTGTAGACGAAATAAAGAGATCCTTGCCAGAAAATCAAAGTCGTGTTTCGTCTAAGATGCTCTTTATATTTCATCGACCAGTGCCAGGAAGAACCAGAAGACCAAGCTAACAGAAAAAAGGGTATGGTGATCTCTTAATGCATATATATGAACACACACACACACACACACACACACACACACACACACACACACACACACACACACACACACACACACACATGCATAAGAACTACTAAGGTAAATACACAACTTAAGGGTTCTTAAAAGAAGCTTGATCGCGTGTATACATATTCAACTGTATAAATGTATATAAACTATATAAAATGGCAGTTCAATCAAAAATTACCATCAAACCAGACGTACACTCAAACAAAAATACCTTGCCTCCTCCCTTGAGAATATCCGTAGGCTTAGAACTAATTTAGATGATGTTGAAGCATTTCTCCTAGCAAACTTCCCTGATATCTTGGTGCTAAGTGAAGCTAACCTGCACTCGTCCATCCCTCTAACCACTTTAACATGCCTTGTTATCTCCCACTTTGCTGCAATGACTCAGACAAACATGTGCACAGAGTCTATATTCTATATTTTTATAGTCTATATTCGAAACACCTTTCTCTTGATTAGAGAATCAAAACTAGAATCAGACGTTTATGTGCCTTAGACTTAACCTGCAACATAGCGTTAGCTACTTATATTTTCTCTACCGCTCTCCCTCGACCCAGCATTGTACCCTAATCTACCAAATCTCTGACAGCATAGATACAGCACTCTCCCTTGATACTAACATGCATTTGGTGACTTTAATAAGGTTTTTATACTTACACAGACGCAGCTGGTAGCATAACACATAGCTTCTCTATATCTCATTCTCTATCAGAGACAGTTACGTTTCGGACACGCTTATCAAATCAGCAAAATCAACAAGTCTCACGTCTAAATCAATTTCTGACCAATTATTGATCATGCTGTGATAATTGGAGAAATCATCTTAAACTCTCAACCCAAAGCTGAAGAACCATTGCTCAAAATGACAAGCTACTATGAGAAAGCTGACACATAAGCCATCAGGAATGTTATCAGAGATACTTCATGGGGAAATATCTTTTCCCTTCCTGCAGAACAATACACAAATGAGACGACTGAATGGTTCAAAGTGGCAATTGAAGCACCTGTTCCCAAAATGGAAGTTCTATAGCAAACTCCACTCTCCCCAATGGTTATCTTCTACTTGTGCAGCTGCTATTCCTCAAAGGCAGCATGCATACCACAGATTTATCAGACACATATCTAGTACAAACAGACAAAAGTTTATAGAAGCTAGAAGTAATTGTAAGAAACAAATAGCGACAGCTAAAAGAGAATACACCAAAACCACCAGAAAATGCATTGAAGCGTAGAAATTAGGAACTCATGATTTCTGGAAAATCTACAGCAGTGTAGTAAATAATCGGCAATCAAAAATTTCTCTACTATCCAACAATCATGAGATGGTTTGCATGGCAAATTGGAAAGCTAACATGCTTGCCAGTCGGTTTGCCTCAAACTCTACATTAGACCTAGCAAAACACTCCTGATTTTCCTTTGTGAACTAACACCACACTAGATGATATGAAAATCACCCTTTCTCAAGTGCATGTATCATAAAAAACCTAGACACCTCAACAGTATGTGGACCCGATCTCATTCCGGGTGTACTATTAAAAAATGCTCTGCTGAGGTGTCTCCAGTTCTCTCCAAACTTTTCAACAAATGCCTTAATGAATCTTGCTTTCGTGACTGGCGAAAAACTGCTTCTGTGTTACTAGTTTACAAGAATTCTGGCGAAAGAACCGACCCATTAAATAATCTTTGTTAATAATATAAATGGTCTAATAATATCGTTATTAAGAATGTAAACGTTCTTATATATTTTGTTAACAATCCTAACGTTCTTATAATATTTTTGTTAATAATTCTAAGAGTCGTCTAATATCTTTGTTAACAATGTAAGCACTCTTATAATATTGCTGTTAAAATATAATGGTTATCCTTGTTAACAATCTAAGGTTTCTTATAATATATTTGTGAACAGCCTTAAGTTCTCATAATATTGTTGTAAATAATCTAAATGTTCTTATAATATATTAGTTAACAATCTAAATATTTTTATAATAGTGTTCTTAACAATTAATGGTTCTTATAACATCTTTGTTAAGAATTTAAACGTTTTTATAATATCGTTGTTAACAACTGAGATTCTAATGATAGCTTTCTTAAAAATCTAGATGTTCTAATATATTTTAATAATCTAAAAGGGTCTTATTGTAATGTTCTTAATAATGTAACATTTCTTATAATATGTGTTTTAATTATCTAAAATATCTTATAACAATCTGAATATTCTTATAATATCTTTTTATCGATTTATTGTTAAATAGATAAATTTCTTTTCAATGTAAAGAAATTTAAAACTATTTAAAGCTATGAAACTAGTGGAAACTCATCTCACCCGTTGAAGACCTCTTAGTTTTCTTTCTGCTATTTTAAGAAATTTATTATCGTTGCAATCCTTTAGTCATGTGACATTCTTAGGCAACTAATTAAAACATCAAATGTTATCACAGACCTTACATGATATCCATAAATAAATGAAGAAGCAGTGTAACCACATCAGCAGAGTCTTTACCCATCGACTACAAACGAAGTTTAATTAGTTTTCAGAAATGCTTAATGCAATAAATGACAATATGCAACCAGCAACGGGTAACAACAAAAACAAAGCATACCAAAACAATAAGAGTAAAGCAAGCTATCTCACTCCCAACGCAATCATCTGTCTGTATATATATATATAAAAAAACAAAACAAATATATCCTAAGATGGAGTACTGTCGCTATATTTGGGGAGGAGCTGCTCAGGGTACCCTTTTCTGCTTGACAGGGATCAAAATCGATTACAAAATCTAGTGAGCAATCCCCTTTTCCCTGCGACCTCTTTCTTACTGAAGAGACGTTGTGAATCTATATCTGCTCTATCGTTATTTTCATGACAGGTGCGCGAATGAGCTTCACTCTGTGGATCCTCTGTAAAACATTTACAACAAATACTCACCTAGTTTCAACCACTATCAGCAATTCTGATTACTCTTTGTCTGTGCCTAGAACTAAAAGTACTTCCATGAACAAATCTTTTTTCTCATAATTGCTTATCTGTGGAAAAACAATACGACAGAACTGCCTCCCAAGTGTCTATAACATGGTTGTTTTCAAGTCTAACGTAAACAAATTTTTGTTAAGCCGTACTCTTAACAAAATAATTTCTACACAATTTGCACCATCATTGATCATCATAATGTCTCTTCTGGCAATGATTAACGTTTATTCTTTAGTGACCTACGAGCTTTAATAAGCGGTGACTCTATAGTAAAAAAAAAATAATAAATTATTAATCCCTAAAATAAAATATTGGTAAATGGATCAAACGTACTTTCAGCACACCAATTATTCTATCAGTATAATCATGTTGGCATTCTAGATTTTTTTTACTCCTCAAAGTTAAGTAACATTTTTAATTTTTAGCCGTGCAGTAAACATGTCTTCATAACTCAGGCATTAATGCCAAAGGAAAAAGTAAATTGTAAGCTAAACGTTTCGGTTTCGATTCTCGGTAGTGCAGCACGTGTCATTTAAAAAAAATCTTTTAAATCATTACTATGTATTGAGTTCAATATAATATAACAAAAAATACAAAATCTGCATTAATCAGAATATCATATTTAAGCGTATTTTATCACCAGGGATTGCAAGACGGCCGGCTAGTATATATATATATATATATATATATATATATATATATATATATATATATATATATATATACATGAGCAAACAGTTAATGAAACATGGTAAAAAACACTTTGAAATGAGTTAAAAACATATTTAATCTGAAAAGGAAACACTAGATAAATGGATAGTCCTTAATCCGCGGAGTTTCGAAGAAATACTCTCCTTCTCATCAGAGGGTAGGAATTAGCAAAATGCGGGATCGGATTTTGCATGCAGAAGTATTTGATGAAACAACAAATAAGTCAAAGATCTTACTTGAAAACAAAATAAGTTAAGCAGAGGGAATATTGTAAAGAAAAAGGTGATTACACATTAATGGATAGTCTGGTGGAAGATAAAAAAATCCAGTGACGGTAAAATCCAAATGTAAAACTTCAAGAAAGTAAAAAGAATTTCCATTTGTACAAGTAAAATCAAAGAAAATCCCGTAATTGGAAGAAGATGGTCCATAAAAGGCAGAAATCCATGGAATAATTCACAAAAATGTGTACAAGGAAAAAATAATATTAATAAAAGAAAAATAAGATGTGCTTTTCACTCTACTTCCGAGACATAACTATAAATAAAACAAAACTGGGAAGAGAAAGGAGAAAAAAAAATGATAAAGTTAAATATAAAATATAAAATAAAATAAAGGGAAACAAAAGTCAAACTGACCCAGACAGGAAATGTTAAAGGCGCGAAAATATATATAGGGCAAAATAATATAGGTCAACTGAAATGTACAGGTCATCACTTAAAAAAATGTCAGCAAGAATTGTTAAACGACATTAAAAGGAAAATAAAAATAAATAAATAAATATATAACAAATAAATAGAAAATAAATAAATACATAAATAAATGAAATATAATAAAAAGTAAAATATAAAATATAATATATAATATATATAATATAAATAAAGTAAAATAAGAATAAAAATAAAATAAAAAAAATAAAAATAAAAATTATTTCAGGGGAGAAGATGGCCCGTATCTGCAATTTCAGGATTAAAAAAAAAATAAGTAAATTCATCTAGTAAAATTTAAGTAAATATACATACAAGATATGAAAGTGTGGGTAGATTGATATATTAGATAGATAGGAAAGTTTAAAAATAAAACAGAAAATGCAGATAAAAACCGGCCATGCAAAGAAAAGATAAAGAATTAAAATAAAGGATTATTAAATTATAAAGTATTAAGAAGTATGTAGAAAAACGATAAAGTTAAAGAAAAAATATTTTATATCTATATAAAGGGTAAAAGTAATAACTATGTAATTTCAAAATTGCCATAATTAAATTTGGACTTATGTTTACAGAAAGAGATCAGTTCATTTCTAGAATTTATTATATTGTTACTTAGAGGGGAAGAAATTATAGTTATAGCTTCGGTTGTGCAGAGGCGACATGACTTAGAGCCTGGAGTATAAGACAACTTTTTTTATAATAGTCCATTTGATTGAGAAGGGAGTATTGTTAGAGTTAAGTTTTTTAATTGAAATGGTTAGAGATGTTCCTTGGTTATTATTAGAATTATGGTTGTTAAAAGAAGAAATGTGGTTTGATATTCTTTTCTTAATTAATGTTGAAGTAGCGCCGATATATGTATGTACTTTATTAAAAGCTCGAGGTCTGGTATTAATATTAATTTGCTGATTTGTATTAGTTAAATAGTTTGAATTTTGTTCATAGTGTTCAACAAATGATGGGACAATGTCTGTATGAGGACTATTTTGGAGGGGATAATAAGTGTTGTTAGTGTTAGGATGGTCGTTAGGAGAAATATTATTATTCTCATCATTATTATTATTATTATTATTATTATTATTATTATTATAATAATCATCATCATTATTACTAGTTGTATGATTGTAGATGGAAGGGCTGCTCGAATGGTGTATTGGATTAGTAACTATATCAGGTGGAGAATGGGAAGAAGAATAACTTGAAGACAAAATATTAGTGTTTGTTATGGGAGGATTGCGTGGGAGCTCAGTAATAGTTCAAGAATATATAACATCTTTATGGATACAATCATTATTGAGTGGGCAAAGATGTTTGTTATTACAATTACAGTCAGTTTTGGGTTTAATTGGGAAAGGGATTTTTTGGACTGATTTTATTTTTTATTATTAGATGTTAAGATTCTTTGTGCTTAATTAGGCACTTCTGCATGCAAAATCCGATCCCGCATTTTGCTAATTCCTACCCTCTGATGAGAAGGAGAGTATTTCTTCGAAACTCCGCGGATTAAGGACTATCCATTTATCTAGTGTTTCCTTTTCAGATTAAATATGTTTTTAACTCATTTCAAAGTGTTTTTTAACATATTTCATTAACTGTTTGCTCATATTATAAGCTCTATTTCCTATTTGGTATTATCGAGCTTTTATATCTGGCTGAGATAATTTTATAAATATTAACTCGTTTATATTTATAATTTACTTTAATTTTACCATCTTGGATCATTTTGGTAAATTCAATTGTAATTTTCATTTTATATATATATATATATATATATATATATATATATATATATATATATATATATATATATATATATATATATTCCCCAACGCCGGGTGCCTGCTAGAGCTTTTTTTTTTACATGGAGGTCACCACTTATCAAGGCCCGGAAGCTACTCGGGGATACGAGTTATTGCGTGTACAGTAATCAATGGGATAGTATTGTAGTAATAGTTAGTATTGGAGATTAAGGGGGCGATTCTTCAGGAATTTGTTTATGTTGAAGACATCCAAGTTGTAGTCAGGTGGGAAACAGGCAAACGGAAGAGAATTCCATAGGCGTGCACTTCTAAGAAAGAAGCTTTGTTCATGGAATCTACGTTTTGATTTAGGCACAGATAAATAGTGGAGAAAATTATTGACAGTAGTTTCAGCTAGACGGGTGTTTTCGTGAAAGATAGGCAAGGGGAGGGGACCAGAGATTGCAGTTCGGATGAGCATCTGCCATGCGTATATATATATATATATATATATATATATATATATATATATATATATATATCCATGGCAGGTGCATACACACACACACACACACATATATATATATGTGTGTGTGTGTGTGTGTGTGTGTTAACAACATAGCACAAAGAAGGATAAAGAAAACATAATAATTAAAAAAAAAACACAAAGAGTTTATTTCTGAAAAAGGTGTTAAATGAAATGAAAATTTGATTATAAACAAACAAATATTTAGTTAAACAAAATCCTATCTTCGTATATTAATTTATATGATTAAATGAAGAAGTTATATATATATATATATATATATATATATATATATATATATATATATATATATATATATATATAAAGTGAACGTGTGTGTGTGTGTGTGTCTGTGTATGTGTCTGTGTACATTTTCCAACGCAATAACTCTGTAAATTTTAAGTCTATAGACTCAAAATTTGATATACTGAGATTTGGGGAAATCTTTGTGATCGGTTTTCGGCCTGAAATTTCGCTGTTAAGGCGTCAAAGTTCAACGATTTCACATTTGAGAACTCTACCAAACTCCTCCGACAATTTTGGGTCTAAACACTTGAAATATTAGATATAGGTTCCTTGGACATTGATCTGATTTAATGATTTGAGCCCAAAACAATAAATGTTAACGGGTCATAATAGGGGTCAAAGTTAAAAAAAATGGACATCTGCGGTCTCTACCAAATTACTCAGACAATTTCTGGTCTAAACATTTGAAATTTTACATAAAGGGTATTCAGAGATAGGGCAAGCTTTTTCATCGGTTTGAGTCGCACATTTTTAGTTACCAATATATAAATGTGTGTATGTATGTATGTATGTATGTATGTATGTATGTATGTATGTATGTATGTATGCGTTAAAATTTCGACAGAGGCGACGGATTTTACCAAGATCGTTTTGAAGCTCGACCTTTCAGACGACAAATATCGAAAAATTGGCTAAAAATATTAATATCTTCACCTACAACTGGGCACTTTTCTACAGGGAGGGGTCGCTTTTTTCGTCGATATTGTTGAAAATCATCCTCTCCTTTCGATTGTCTAGCCTTAATTTTAACTACGTCCTTTCCGGAGTGGCGGTGGTCGTAGCAGTAAAGAGGTCAGGGTTTTCCCCCGTTTTTTCCTCCTTTGTGGTACGGGTTCGAGCCTGCCTCCCTACTACTTCTTTTTTTTTTTTTTTTTTTTTTTTGCTCACCACACACATCCAACACCCGGGCAACGCCGTGCTGAAATGCTAGTATATATATAAAAGTGAAATTGTCTGTGTATCTGTGTCTGTGTGTGTACATTTCTCTACAAAACTACTATGTCAATTTTAAGTTTACAGACTTGAGATTTGGCATAAGGGGTATTGAGATTTGGGAAAACATTTTTTTATCGGTTTTTTGGACAGAAATTCACCTGTAAGGGGTCAAAGTTCAACGATTTGACCTTTGAAAACTCTACCAAACTCCTCTACCAATTTTGGGTTTAAACATTTGAAATTTTAGATGTAGATTCTTTGGATATGGATCACACTTTTTAACTTAATTTGAACCCAAAACAATAAATGCTAAGGGGTCAAAATTGGGGTCAAAGTTCAAAAACAATTGACCACTGCAGTATCTACCAAGTACTCAGCCAATTTTTGCTCTAAACACTTGAAATTTTACATAAAGTGTATTCAGACATACAGCAAGCTTTTTAATTAGTTTTTGGGCGAAAATTTAGCTGCGGAGAGCGCAAAATTAAAAGAGGTGGCTTTTGCAGACTCTACCAAACCCCTCCACCAATTTGGGGTCTAAACACTTGAAATTTTAAATGTAGGCTATGTGGACATGAGTCAAACTTTTGAATATATATATATATATATATATATATATATATATATATATATATATATATATATATATATATATATATATATATGCACATAAAGTTATGAGCCCGAGCAAAGCTCGAGTACATAAGGCCCGAGCAAAGCCGGGCTGAACTGCTAGTACATATATATATATATATATATATATATATATATATATATATATATATATATATATATATATTGCGATTTGTCAAAACAGTTTACTTTAGTGTTTTGATATTCAAAAATATGATTTAAAGTTAAATTTGACAAGTAAATACTTCATTTGTTCATATCTTCTCTAACCACCAAATCAGCCAAGATAAAAAAAACGCTGCTACGTCTATTGTCAACCACGAGAGGAGTCAATCGATTGAATAGTGTCAACATGTAAGCAGTTAACATCAATGGAATTAAAACCATTATCATTCATAGACTTGTTGGTTGATTCCAATTTGTTGGTGACTGGTGAAGTAGCAGGCTCAGTCACCGTGTCAAAATTCAATTATTTTTCTTTACTTATAGCAAATGCTGCTGCGGTCAGGATATTTCCAATTACTATTTCAGTTATTAGCGGGAAATGAATTTGCTTGACTTCTCACCATGATTTAGAGCTTCTGGTTAAATGAAAGGAAACACTATATTCAGATATCTTCATTGTTGGTTTCTATTGGCATAGAGTGAAATAGAGATAAGAAGGTCGCGTGAAAGTGATTAGTTAAAGTGATCTTATTAGGTGCGACGCCAATTCCACCCACTAAAGAGAAACCCCTTCTCGGCATCTATTGATGCAACATTTCTAATATTTGCTGTGTTAAACAAAGTAGATATTGTTTAGGCTTTTTCCTTCTCCTACATTAGTTACCTTACTAAATCTTGAGAGTATAGGCGATGAATTAAGCCATAGCTGGAGAGAGCTCAAATGTGTTCATATCTTTCACAGAGGTATTAATCTTCTTTTTTTGCGTATTATTAAAGCATGTGGTCGTACAACAGTTTCCCTCTTGTGTATGCAGCCCTTGTATTCTGCAAGGTATTTCAAGCTGTACCATTTGAGCAAACAAGGCAGTGTTGGGTCTTATGATTCTTTTTCTACATCTGCAGATGATAAGGTCAGTTTTTTAATCCCATCTAGTCATAGCAACTTTTGGTCGCTTGATTCCTATTACCAGATTGATGGATGTGTTCCACAGGAGCCAAGATGCTTCTGAACTGGGAGATCAAGGAAGAAGCGTTCACGTCGCAAGCCCTGTCAAGTCATGCTTTTTTACCAAACATCTTAAAGCAAAAAGCAAAACAAAAAACGAGCGATAACCATAAACTCAACAAATGTCAGTAGATTATCAGAGGTATTAGTGAAACGATACAATAGCTCCGGAAGAACTTGAACTAACTGGTTTCAATATAAGCAACCGCTTGACCATCAAAACAGAGTTCGTCTAGTTAATATATTAAAACAAAGTACA
The DNA here is from genome assembly GCF_053919585.1 of Euprymna scolopes. Lineage (NCBI taxonomy): Eukaryota > Metazoa > Mollusca > Cephalopoda > Sepiida > Sepiolidae > Euprymna > Euprymna scolopes. The sequence continues at coordinate 149,047,356 of NC_136484.1, read as the reverse complement.
TGTTATACAGAAGTTTTCTATTTCGAGTTTATTTACTTGATCTCCAGAAAGGGGGGGGGGGTAGACACAAGGTCAGGGGGTTGAAAAACAATCACACTAAGAGAAGTGCACTCTGGCTTATGAAAAATATGCTTAAACATTCCCGATATAGGCGCCTCAGGTCGTCAGTTCGTGTCCTTACTAGCATATGTATAAGGTATTTGACAAATGGAATAGAAAGTTTTTCTGAATGTTAAGACCTCTACAGTGAAGGGGTGAAATTTTGATGCTATACGGATATACTCCTAGAACATTTTCCAAAAAAAGCTTCTTCCCAAAAAGAGAAGGTAAAGCCTGGAAGGATAAACCGCCTAGAAAGCTTAAGAGTATAGTAAACTCTACTATTTACGTCATAGATGAAAAGATTACAGAATTTTAACAAAGCTTGTCAAATTCATAATTTATGCTAATAAACATTGCATTACACTCGCTTCCTTTTGCATTGCCTTGAAAATGAGCAGGATTATAATGAACCAGATGTATAATGTTTACGCATGAATGCTATATAATAAAAACACGAGAACATGATAGAGTACGTAATTCTTTATTCATCTTACAATAACAGATTCCAAAATTGTTAACTATTACATAATGAATAGCGAGTACATCAGTTATTGTTAATCTTGAACAGGGTTGAACTAGATACAGATCGAAGTGACACAAGGTTTGGGAAATAAATGAGTGTCAACGAAATAGTTAAGAAGAGATTTCATGTGAGATTAACGAGATGCGAAGTAGAGTCTAAGAGATAATGCATGATGTCATAGATATCGAGTTTGACATAGAAACGAGGGTTTGAGATTAGTTTGTTTATAGGAGATGCGCAGGACAATAATGCTCTTATCATAAAAAGGAAAATTTTTTAATCATCAACAGCAAAATACCCCCCTGAGATCTCTAAAATAAGGGAGATTTCAACGAGAGAGGTAGCATGCTATTACTAATTACTAGGGCTATGACAACAGCATATTCTTTTTGTTGTTTTGACTCTCGAGTATATGTCCGACACAGTTAGGCACAATTAATCAACCAAGAACCACATCACTCTACATAAAATCATAATATCAATGGATATATACCTGAGAATCCAAACAAGGAAAAGAATATGCTGTTGTCATAGCCCTACTTATTACACACTAATTATTTATTGTATTGGTGGTAAATATGCTAATATATGTGCTAGTTTGTCTGATAATTTAATGAATATATAAATCGTCTCCATAAGTAATAAAACGTTGCTCATCTTATTGATTATTTTCAATTTTCTCATAGTACTACGTCCATCTCATTAATCTTTATCCTCTAGTAGATTTTTACCTTGATTATCATCATATCGCATGAATCCGCCGATTCTATTGTTGGCATTGGTTTCCCAAATATTTTCTTAGTTAAAATTCTTTCTAAAAAATCATTGGGTACTTACAGTAGGGACAACATGGAGGTTGCCAACATGCAAAGTGAAAGTGAAATTTGTTGAATGAAATGGATTCGAACTTGCAACACTCAGGTCGTCACCTTGATAAATGGTGATTAATTAGTAAACAAAAAAGTATATTTTGTACGTCACGTTGAAACTCTAGATCGGCTAATTTGAATTCTATTTTTAACTCTGTAAATATTGACTGTTTAAATGCTTGCAATATTCAATAGTTATGATTTGTTCTTGTCGGTTTTAACGATGGACTTATCAGTTTCTTTCTGTTACTATTTTAGCTAGTAATATATTTTAGTTGCTATTTGCTTAAGTGGTCACTTAGGACAAAACGTGTAAAATTCCCTGTAGCTAAATTACCATTAATATTTGCAAAACTTATTAGTTAGCCCTGCTTACATATCGAGCACTGTCGAAGTAAATACTGAAAATAGATACATAAAATTTTAATGTAAATATAATAATAATAATAATAATAATAATAATAATAATAATAATAATAATATAAATGTACACACACACACACACAGACACAGACACACACACAGGTACTTTAGGACAGTGTAATTGTTATTATTGTGCTCTTGACGAAGATGTATACATAGCACAGAAACACAAACAAATTTATATTTGAATTAAAAATTATGTTTGGTGAATTTATCGAAAAAGTCGATCAAAATTAATTTTAACTTAAATTAAAAGTTGATTTTAATTCGTCATTCGCCTGAAGACGACTCATGGCTGTCGAAAACTTTGCAACTATGGAAAATTTCTTTTTACATTCGAACAGAACGTTCAAACATTAACCCACCAAATGGGGAGAAAAACAGATCGCAAGAGAGACAAACAAGAATTATCCCTGCTGTTCAATGAAACATGCATGACAGAAAAAATGCTGCCCAAATATACTAATATATATATATATATATATATATATATATATATATATATATATATATATATATATATATATATATGTTTCAAGATAATGAAATGAAGTAGATTACAGATTGGTGAATCCAGTGGTTTCAAATCATACAAAATATTATTGAAAAGACAATCCCAAATATCGATTATTTAATTTTTCGATTAATTAGGACTAATATTTGCACTTAAGCAGTCTTTTTTTAATGCTCACCGCTTGGTTCCTAATTTTCAAAATTCCCGGATCTCAATTTAAATCCAATTCAAAATATAACAACTATATTTTACTTTGGCCTTTAACTAAATGGAACTTCCACATTTGGATTTAAATTTATGAAAAGGAATATTCTACTGCAGGTCTTATACAACCAAAAATGAAACGAATTAATTCTATTCAAAAAGTGTTACTGCCTAATACTTTGGATGCTTTATCAGAAACATTTGGTTTGTTTTTTTACCTTCATTCTACTAATCTTCAACCAATATGGAACTTAATAATACCATCCTACTCTTTTCAGGAATTAATATTTTATTTGGATACCAAAATATCCTATTATTTTTCTGCTCTGAACCTTCATTCCCTTTCTCTATATTCCTTTAAAATGATTTCATCTTTAATATGTTTTTGTATGTGCTATTTAGCAAAATAATTTCAAACCGATATTAATATTTTGCTGCTGATTTTCCTCTCCGGAGATGTACTTACATTGAAAATCCATGGATTCAAGGAATTATTTTAAACATTTTACTCTTTGTTTCAAACAATAAATTTTTATTTTGAAAAGTAATTCTTTCCAAATGAAATTTAAATATATAAACTCTAATTCTCTCTCTCTTTCTCTCCTCTCTCTCTCTCTCTCTCTCTCTCTATCTCTCTCTCTCTCTCTCTCTCTCTCTATATATATATATATATATATATATATATATATTATTTAAAAGTTAATGAGTTCAATTCTTCTGATGAGTCAAGGTGAAACATATTCCAAAATTGACGTAATACGTATATGATTGTTTCTGCGCTACGAAACAGGTGCTGTCAAGAATTGAACATTTTAACATGCTGAAAGAAATAAACGATGAGGTGAAAACACCTTAGAATTTCGAATATAGATTTTTGTCATTTATCTGTATATGCTCTGTAGTTATATTTAGCATACATTAAGCTTCATAAATAAAAAAAGATTGGTATAAATAAAGGGCGAAATATAATTAGATAATTACATTTTTCCCATAAACACACACACACACACACACACACACACACACACACATATATATATATATATATATATATATATATATATATATATATATATATATATATATATATATATATATATATATAATTCAAGTGATCAGTCATCTCCCTCTCAGTACCGACCTATAAGTCTCTTAGGTATCATGAGTAAGTTACTTGAATCTGTGTTAAATAGAGAAGTAGTCAACCACCTCAGCAAAAATAACCTTCTTGGTGACATACAATATGGATTCCGTTCTACTAGATCTACAGTAGATGTGCTTATGGTTATTTCTAATAGGATTAGCAAAACTCTTGACAGAGGCTTCCTTTCTAGGGCAATTGCTCTTGACATGTCAAAGGCCTTCGATAAGGTATGGCATAAAGATCTACTTCACAAAATTTCCAGCTATGGTATAACTGGAAATGTCTTTTCAATTATTAAATCATTTTTCTCTAATAGGTTCATAAGAGCAGTGGTTGATTAGCAGAAATCAGAAGCTCATAGCATTAATGCTGGAGTCCCTCAGGGATCCATCCTGAGTCCAACACTCTTCCTGATCTATATTAATGATCTTCCAAATAACATCCTTAGATCATTCATAGACGTTTTTGCTGACGACGCTACCATCTATGGCAGCACATCAAAAGCTGTAAACGACCAAGTTCTCTCTGATTCACCCTCCTCTGATCTTGAGCATGTGGTACAATGGGGGAAAAAGTGGTTGATTACTTTTAATGAATCTAAAACCAAGCTCTTATCTTTGTATCATCAACGTTTTGATCCCCATCTGGCATCAATTGAAATGAATGGCTCTCGTCTTGGGGAGGCTCCATGTTTTGACAAGCTTCTGGGCTTGACCTTTACTTCTGATCTAAAATGGAACACGTTAATAAAATCCGTTGCCAAGGTCGCTGGCAAAATGATGGGATCCTTCTATCGGTCCAGTAGATATCTCACTGTTGATGCAATTCTCTACCTATATAAAAGCCAAGTACGTCCAAGTATGTGGTATTGCTGTCACATCTGGGCAGGAGCTGCTAGGAATACCTTATCTTGCCTTGACAGAGTTCAAAATAGACTTTGTAGCCTAGTGGGTGATGTCTTTTTCTCTTCTCTGCAACCTCTTTTGCACAGAAGAGCCGTTGCGAACTTGTCTCTGTTTTATCGTTATTTTCATGCCAAGTGCTCGCCTGAGCTCCAGTCTATGGTCCCCCTCACCAAACATTCACGATAAACACTCATTTGGCTATAAACACTATTAATAATTTCCCCCACTCTTTATCTGTGCCTAAACCTAAACGTAGATTCCATGAACAAAGCTTCTTTCTAAGAACTGCACACCTGTGGAACTCTTTTCTGCTTACCTGCTTTCCAGCTGACTACAATATGGCCGTCTTCAAGCTCAATGTAAACAAGTTCTTGATAAGCCGTTCCACTTAAGTAATCCAATTGACCAAATTTATACTTTTAACTATTACTATGATATTGACCTTTTGACCAGCATACACTCTTTAACTCTAGTGGCCCTTGGGTCTTGATAAGTTGTGATTCCTTTGTAATATATATATATATATATATATATATATATATATATATATATATATATATATATATATATATATATACAGTAAATGTATATAAATATTCAGTCCTTCTTATAATTTTGTATAGTTTTTGTAGGGTGTAAACATATGGTATGAAAATTTAATAATGTATGATAAATAGTCCAGATAAATAGATTAAATTAAGTGTTATGAAAACAGGAATGCAAAATAAATTGCATAAATCGATAAATCCTATGCATTTGATAACAACGTTGATTGGGGATCCTAGACTTTTGCTTATATCATATCGACCGTTGCAATATGTTACTTTGAGAGAAAATGGGCACCGTCATGAGAGCGTGTGGCCCCAAGAGATATCATTAAAGGGCAATTACTTTGCGCGGTTACTATGGGAATTCGAATCGTGTATGGGATGTGACCGATTTAATACGAGTCGTCACTATTCTCAACCCATGAATGCATTTTGTATCATGTAACGAATATTTTATCATTATAATCTTTCGTTTGCTACTGATAATTGCAAACTATGAAGACAACAATGTAATTGCTGGTTGTGTTTGACCTTCCTTTTGGGCAGGTGACCGTCGTTCATTAATGAAAAGTTATTATGAAACTGTAATAAAATAAACATACCGTGAAACAACAATGGATGGAAACAAAAATATCGACAAATGAAACCTGATTATAGATAGTTGGATTCGAATAAGCTGCATGCTCGGGTCATCCACCATCTTGGATTTATTTTCGTTAAGGTTATCTATTTTAAGACGCCCTTTTATATATTAGTATTATGCAACAAAAATCGTTGCACGAAAAAGAGGAAAAATGAAACAATGGAAGAGTTTGTTGAATAAATTATCTACACCGTTTGGTGTAGGTGGAAAAAATATCAGTGTACAAGTGAGGAAAGGAAATATAAAACATTCTTCAGGCTCTTGAATGTTTGTTGGCAGTTATCTTCGCGCAAAGATAGTTGATGCTTGGGCGTCTTGTGTGCAGGAACAGAGAGAGAGAAAGAGAGAGAAAATGAAAGAGAGAGAGAGAGAGAGGGAGCAGGGTGACGTCTTTCCTTGAGGCTTTTAGGGCCCTCTCTGCTGACTGACCGTGATTCCTAACGGGGCTGAAGTAGTTCTTCAATGCCCCCTGCAAGCCGATTGGTCAGGGTGTAACCAAATCATCTAGCAGGGACATTTCTCTGCAAGAGAAAATAAGTTTTTATTTATCGCAGATACACACTCTCGTTGGTTAATATAATATCGAAACAGCATATCTGTAGTGGTAAATCATTTATAGTCAGTTTGTCTTTTGGCTAAGAGCAAAGTATAATATCTTTGTAACATGGTTTAGAGGGTCTTACCAACTGTTTTTTTTTGTTTCATCACAGCGAATAAATTTGCATATAAATATTTTAATGGAAAATGGGATTTTTTTAAAGTTTCAGATAAATTTGGGGGATGCTTTAAAAGCTAAATGGCTTCAAGGGTAAACGTAGCATTATGGTGATTAAGATGATTCCAGCCAATTTTATTACTTTAGATCAAGGATGACCAACGACTCCCATAATTACTCCGTACGTTTTTCTTACAACATATCGATCTTTTATATTTATATGTAACTAAATATCCCTAGCCGGCATTGCACAGTAATCAAAATACATTCTGGTTGATTTAAATTCATAAGCGTTCAATTCATTCATGTTTTATTCGAAAAATATAATTGAGTAATTGCAAAAAAAGAAAGAAAAAGTAATGCTTAAGTCATATAAAGCCTATGTATGCATATTTATTAAAGCATATTTTTAGAAAGATCAAAGCGAAAAACATTATTTTGTTGTGGTGGTGGAAGAAAGAAAAAGACAAATTGGCTAGGCAGAATCAAACATCGACTTATCAGATTCAAACTATCGATGGCAAACTTTGATAAAGAGAGTGACTTAATTTTATGCATTAGATGTCAAAACACAATACCTATCATAAATATTTCAATGTATACAACTAATTGAACACGAGTTCCTATTTTACCTATTCATATTTTTCTCATTGCTATTAGTGTATAGAATTTTAACAGTATAGTAATTCCATAATTCATGAAGGTATCCATTATGCACTGCCATATCTCTTTTTATTTACATAGTATATAATCTAAACTAATATTAAAAATGTTTTATGGCAAAATTGAAACACGAATTGTGATTGAATTATTATTTTTTTACTTTTATTCACTCTAAATAAAGCAGATTGCCACTGAGGCGTAAGGAGTTATCACGATAAGGACCAGATTTATAGGGGTAACCTTAATGGGGAGTTGGACAGCAAAACTTTTGTTTACATTAAATCTAAATTTATGCATGTTGGTACGGTTGGGAAAACAGGGAACAGAGAAGGGATTCCAAAAGCAAGCGATCTGAGGAAAGAAACTATTTGAGATTAAATATTTCCGATATCCACGATGATGATCAACTAGAGATAATTTAATTGTTTTCATTTGATTTTTATTTTTTGCAATATTTAAGAGTTATCAGTAAACTTGGATGATTCCGGACTATTTTTGTGAAGTAATGATGTTTTTTTTTTTTCTTCTCGTTTCTATTTTTCATCTTTGGATTGAACCACGTGAAGAGCATCAGATGTTGCCTGGTGTTTCCCATCCTAAAACCTGGGACAGTTGCAGCAGACTAGATACTAATATCTATCGGAGAAGAAGAAGAATAGATCCACCTTCTACCCCAGTTCACAATTCTACAACCATTCAGTCAGCAATTTCTCCTACTCTGTGCCTAAATCTAAACACAAATTCCATAAACAAAGTTTCTTTTCTATAACTGCCTACCTGTGAAACTCTATACCGCAGAGCTGCTTTCTAGTTGACTATAACATGGTCGCTTTTAAGTCAATTATAAACAAGTTCTTGTTGGGCCGTCCTCTTAAATAATCAAATTCTACCCCATTCCCACCACTACCCATCATTACGTTGTTGTCTAACCAACATCCTGACACTCATTGACTCTTATCCTCGAGTGGCCTTTGGGCCTTGATAAACAGTCACTTCCTTGTAAAAAGACTTTTAAACAGTCTGCATGATTTTAAAACAGGGTGGAACATTAATAATCTTTAAACTCCAGGTATTTATTGTAGAATCTACAGAATTTCTTTTCAAATGCTGAAATCTTTTTCTAATTTTTTTTCCCAAATAATGTACCCTTCGTTTCAGATCTTCAAGTTCCTGGAGATTTTCTAGAAATAATTAAAAAAATTCCTTTATATGTTGCACACACACACACACACACACACACACACACACACACACACACACACACACACACACACACACACACACAAAAGAAAAAAGTCTGTAAGGAAAAATAAATTAATTAATGTTCGATTACAATACACCATCAGATTCTATCAATAGGATATCATATTTTTCGGCACCAATCAAATTGAATGGAAAGCGGTTAAATGAAGCGAAACAGCAAGATATGCGCGAACAAGGGCGCGTGCGCGGGAAAGAGATAGAGAGAGAGAGAGGGAGAGAAGAGGGAAAGAGGAGTAGAGAAAATGAAAGAGAAAAAGGGGAAGTAAATGAGAGAAGAAAGAGAAAGAAAGAAAGAAAAAGGGAGAAAAAAAAACGAGAGAGGGGTGGATCGAGAGAAGGATAGAAAAAGAAAAAGCAAGAGAGAGAAATAGGATAAGAGAAAAGGGGGTAGAGAACAGAAAGAGAAAAAGAGAAAGGAAGAAAGAAGAATAGAAAGAAAATAAGCGAGAGTAAAGTGAGAGACAGTACAAGAAAGAGAGATAGAAAGAAAATAAAACAAGAGAGAGAGAGAGAGAGAGAGAGAGAGAGAGAGGTGGAAGAAAGGGAAAGAAAAATAGAAAGAGAGAAAGAAAGAAAAAGAGGAACCCTGACAGCATTAGTTTAAAAAGGCTGTTAGCAAGACAAAGAGAAAAGAGAGAGAAAGAAAAAGAAAATGAGAGAGAGAGAGAGAGAGATGATGGAAGAAAGAGGAAGATAAAAAGAAATAGAAAAAGAGAAAGGGAGGTAGATAAAGAGGAAGAAAACAAAAGAGGGAGAGAAAGGGAGAAAGGGAAAAAGAAAAAGAGAAAGAAGAGAGGGGGAGAAATGGAGAGAGCGAATGAGAAAGAAAGAGAAAGAAAATGAGAGAGAGGTGATAAGAGGGAGAGAACGATAAAATGAGGAAGAGACAGAAAGAAAACGAGAGAGGGGCATAGAAGGAAGGAGGGGGAAAAGAAGGAATACGAGAGCGAAAGAGCGAGGGAGAAAAGAGGAAAGAGAGAAAGTAAACGAGAGAAAGAGAGAGATAGGGAAGGAAAAGAAAGGAAAAGAAAAGGAGAAAAAGAAAGCGAGAGAATGGGGAGAAATGGGGAAAAGAAAAAGAGCGAGAAGGATAGGGCGAGCATTATCTACCCTGGTGATCTATAATGAATTGACTGGGCCAGGATTTTCTTCTTCCTTCTAGATGACTGAATTTTTTCACCCTTTTCTACTCTTCCTGCCTCCCCCCAGAAAATTCTTTGATTTATTATGTCCTCTTACCATTCACTATAAATCAATTTGCATTAAAGAGGTGGCCTGCGGTGGTGACGGTGATGTTGACAACATTAGTTTAAGAATGCCGTTAGCATGCATGTATCAGAGATTTCCGGTTGGACATTACCATGACTTCTATCCAATCCAAACACAATCTTATATTCCTGAAAAACCTTTCAAAGAGTCTAATTGTTATTTATTATAAAGGAAAGATCTGATAAAAAAAAAGATTGCCAAGCATAATAATCAATAGACAATTAGCATTCATTAATGGGGTGTGAAACCTTTCAAATAATTATCTCCCTTTAATTATCAACTCTTCAGATTTAAATTTATAAATCTAATTTTTACTTGCTTCTCCACGAGGTTCAAAAGTATAATAAGTTTTATTTTAAAATTATCATAGATTCTTGAAAATCCAGTATGCTATTTATGCCAATTTTTATGATTTCAAGTTCAATGAACAGCTACAGGAGAAATTGGAATACACCCTAGTAAAGTCTGATTATCACAGCTGGTGAATTTCAAAAATGCAATTAATGGCGGCCGTTGTCGAAATGAAATAATCTGGCTTTCATTGGCGATTAGTGATGGTTTGGGGCGATAACATGTTTAAATTTAAAAAACCAATTAAGGGAATGCGTAAATCAGCATGAATTAATAAAATTACGAAAAATTGTTCATTAGAATAATAATGGAAAGTAAAAACAGAAGTTTTAGAGGTTAGGGATTCTCACTGTATATGGACTGTTTAGAATGATCGAAATCAGTGGTAGCAGTCCTGTCTGTTTGCGTTTGTTGTTTAAGTCTTCCACTTTTCAACTCTTCCACAAATATTATTAAATTAAATTCCAGTTTTATGTTGTCTTTTTTTAATGTGTAAAACAAAACAATTACGACTTTTTTCACTTCACTTCTTTGAGTATTGTCGTGTTAAAAACGGCGTTTGGAATAGACATCTCACACTCCCCATGTTAAGAACGGTTATCGGAATAGACACCATCAACCTCCCCATCTCAAGAACAGCGTTCGGAATAGACATCCTCAACATCCCCATGTAAAGAACGGCTTTCGGAGTAGATAACAACCTTTTTATTGGGGAGGGGGTTAAAAAAATTCCCCCAAATTTAATCATGCTAATCGTTATCAGCCGCAAATGATAAAAATTTTTTTTTTTTTTAAATAACAACGGTGGGTGGCAGAGTCGGTAGGAGAGAAGTAGATTTGTTTATCACGCATGCGTACAAACCTGGCAGCCACGGAATTACATAGTTATTTCAAAAGATATGCGATAAAAAGCTAAAAAATAAATTGCTAAAGAAAAGTAACGTATTCTATATATTTTTATTATAATGGTGGTAAAAAAGAAAATGAACATAGTTAAGTATGAAACAATTTAACAGATTTAAAATGGAAAGAATTAATACAGCGAGATACAAACCGAGTGAGCGAGCGAGTGAGCGCGCACGAGAGCTCTTATTGCGGTCTTACTAATAATTGAAACTCCTTAACATTAGCTATCATGTCTTATTACTCGTGTTTTAAACTTTTTTGTTAAATACGTCTGGTATTATCCTAAACTAGCCTTTAAATAAGATGCCCCAATCTAAAAACCTAAGCTGACCTCACAAATTGCATTATTGAAACGTAATTATAAGTTTAATCTCGAAGCAAAAAAATAAAATAAAATAAATAAATAAATAAAATAATGGAAAAAAAAAAACTTCCACGGATTAATATGGGAGGGGAGACTATCTTCAAATTCTATTCTAAATTGGGAATGGGCAAAGGACTTATACTAAGTAGAGAGAATAAATAAATAAATAAATATTTGTTGTTTTGTCTTCGATGCGAGCGCTAAATAAATAAATATATATATATATATATATATATATATATATATATATATATATATATATATATATATATATATATATATATATATATATATATAGAGAGAGAGAGAGAGAGAGAGAGAGAGTTGGGAACAAATTATACAGCGAGGGAATCCAGTAGAGCGCGCAGATTTAAGTAAAGTATATATAAATGAATTACCTAAAAAAACGTATTATGTTTGTAAAAAAATATGAGTAAGAGGACTTGTTATTTCGATGGAAAAATAGGAACTATTTCCTCTAAAGATAGTTGCGATGGTGGTGATGTTCCATATAGGATGGGATGTAGGATTTTATTATAACGACCAAATGGGTCTTAAATGGCGTTCTAAAGTTACATAAGGTAGTGGCTAATAATCTAAACATAATAATTTTGTATTTGGCATCTGTTGTTGCAAACCTACGATACTTTGGTCCAGAGGGGAATTTCCGCAATCAAAATATTATATATGGGATAACGTTCTTATTTTCCCCGATTACTATAAAAATGTGTATATATTTTTTTAAACGTAAAAACACACGTGGAGAGCTATAGATTTTAGTTTTACTGGTAGTTTAAAAATCAATAACTATTATTATTTTATTATTACTACCAGCAGTGGAACATTTTGTTTTAAACAAAATCAAATAAAAAAGGTTAACTAAAAGAATCAATTTTGGTATCGGAAAATAGACACAATTATTTTCGATTCCGATACTGTTTCCGATACCTCCAAAAGTTATGCTTTTTCCGATTCCCATTCCAATTTATCATCCCAACACTAATATATATATATATATATATATATATATATATATATATATATATATATATATATATATATATATATATATATAATAGCAATAAGACACTCAACGTTGGCCGGGATTAAATGATGATCAACGAATGTTTCACACTCCCAAATTTTTATTGTCATCAAAATTAGTGGAATCGTCAATTTTTAATCAAATCGATTGAGTTGGGGACCCATCACAGTGCACCGTGAGGAAGCTTCACATGCTTCTCTGCAGTGACTTAGTATACAATACATTGCAGTCTACATTGCACTGTAGAGAATCTACTCTTGATTTTATAAAATTATTTTTTATGTATAATGACTTGAATTAAAGTTTAAAATGCATAAGTCAAGCATCATGGTGCAATTGTGCTGTAAACAGAGACATTCATTTCGAACGCGTCACTGTCATATCAAAGAACTTACTGTTGATTTTATATGTTGGGCCTTTCGGCTTGTGTGGTAATAAAACTTCTCAAATGCACTTGTGATATTAGGCTGTGTAAGATGTTAACTTTGTTAAAATTGCCTGTTCCTTCTTTCATCGGATTATTTTGATTATCGATTATCAATACTTATGAAAGACATTCAAATACAAAACCTATCTAAGTACATTGCCAGGCACATAATGTACCTTCGTGTAAAATTTCATATAAATCGACCCAGCTGTTTTCAAGTCGATAAAACTTACACATGCACATATACGCACACATACACAGAAAATTCCTTTTATATAACAATATATATATATATATATATATATATATATATATATATATATACATAGATACACATAAACATGAGTGCATAATTTAATTATATATATATGCATATATATATATATATATATACATACATACATACATCTATCTACATATATATGTGTCTGTATATAAAGGATATATTTCTCCGTTCATTAGCTACACTTAATAATAAGTATTAAATTAATAGGTTTAATAGTTATTGGGTAAATATTTAATTGGATAAAAATCAGTTAATTACAATAGACAGATAACTCTAGCAGAGTAACTATGTGATTTAGGATGTTGTACAATTTGGGATAAGAAAGATATATTTCTCGGTTTATTTAGCTTGGCTTAATAATAAGCATTAAATTGATGTGTTTGGTAATTACTGGTTGAATTTTCTAATTAACGAGTTCGAGTATAAGTTAATTTATTAAACATCTTATGTTCGTATAAATGATAAGAAATGTTTGTGCGAATATTCAGATCTATTATACTAGTATGTGTGTAGATATATTTTGATTACGTAATATAAATATTTACTTATAAATCTTTCGTTGCCACATGTCCATCTGACCTGAATGCTCAATTATTAAATATGATAATTTTGTAGCTTACGTCTTAAGTTATCTTTCTTTTTTGGCTTAATTTTATTGGTATATGAACAATGACTGAATTACATAAACCCAGTATAATTCGGAATACTACAAATTAGACTATATATATATATATATATATATATATATATATATATATATATATATATATATATATATATATATATATATATAGGGTGACCAAAAAAAAAAAAAACGGGCCCAACTCTAATTAGGCCCCGTTTCCTAGTGTTTTGTCCGAATGAAATGAAACTTTGGTCATAACTAGTTTATTATATTCAAAACATCACATCAAAACACTAGGGTCTTTGGCCTTTTTTCTCCGTTCTACAGCATATGTTCTAGATGGCCTCCATTTAGCTCCGTGCATTTCTTGAGGCGCAGCACGAAGTTGTCAATGACGTTCTTATAGACCGAATTGGTAATGGTTCTTATCTCCTCCCTGATGGCTTCCTTGAGTCCGTGATGGTTCTGGGTTTCCCTGCATAGACTCTGTCTTTAAGATAGCCCCAAAGAAAAAAAAATCTGGGGGTCTTAGGTCCAGGCTATGGGGTGCCCACTCAAAATCAGTCTTGAGACTGATCACTCGGCCTCCGAAGTTCTCTTTCAGCCAATCTCGGGACAGGTTTGAGGTGTGAGAACTTGCTCCGACCTGCTGGAACTAGAACTTGCTCATAAGCGACGGGTAGATGGTCTGGAGCTCACTCTTGAAGGTTTTGAGGACCTCCACATACCACTCCTTGCTAACTGTCACTGCTACGCCAGATTCATCGATGAAGATTGGTCCGATGATGCCTCTGGCCGAGATTGCAGCCCACACCGTGCAGTTAGGAGAGTGCAGAGTCTTGGTGGCTACTTCATTGGGTCTGAAGGACCTCCCCAAGACATTTTTCTTGGAGTTCGCCTTTCCATCAAGATGGAAGTGTGTTTCATCTGAGGTCCAAAGGAGGTTAAGGAAACTTGGTGTCTCCTCGATCTTCTCGAACATCTTGACTGCCATAGTCCTCCTCTGCTTCTTGTCTGAGGCTGTAAGGGTCTGCAGCGTCTGTATTCTGTATAGGTAAGCCCTGATATCGTTCACCAGCACTCTTCTGCAAGTCTCATGGGACATAGCGAAGGACTGACTTCGCTTAGGCACAGAGCGTTTCGAACTCTGCTGGAGAGACTCTCTCACTCTTTCGACCAGCTCGGCTGTTCGCTTCTTGGGACGTCCCGAGGGACTTGGACGGTTCTCTCTGGCAGCGTTGACGTTCTCCACGGTTCCATACTTCTCGAAGTGGTTCACCCAGTTCTGAATTCTGCTTTTGAGTGGAGCCTTTTCACATTTGAACTAACGCATGAAACTGTCCTGGGTTTTCTTAAACGAGCCTGTTTGTAGTAAAATTTAACACAATTCTTTGTCCCAGCTCCCACTGGGGTCTTGGTGTACTCACGGTCGTTGATTCTGCCATGTCCTGTAAAATAAGGGCAATCGGTGAATAAATAATGGAGATATCACATAAAGTGTACACGGGGCCCGTTTTTTAGGTCACTCTGTATTGAGGAAAACCATTGAATATTAATGTTCGTTTTCTGTTGTCGATTTATATCAACATTCTTTCATTCCGGAAGATTTATATTTCTCACCGTTATATATATATATATATATATATATATATATATATATATATATATATATATATATATATATATATATATATATATATATACATATATATATATATATGTATATATATATATATATATATATACATACATACATACATACATTTATATATGTATATATATATATATTATTTCATGTACCTGCATAAAAATTTATGTATGCATTTTCACTATTTACTGCAATAGTGCTCAGTTAGTAAGCTATGAAAATATATATGGCAAGTAGATTACGTAGAATTTTCCGGATGAAAACTATATATATATATATATATATATATATATATATATATATATATATATATATATATATATATATATATAGACAGAGAGAGAGAGAGAGAGAGAGAGAGAGAGAGAATCACTATTTTTGAACACTGCCAGAGGGCTTCCTTTTTGCCCTTGTTTTAGGAGAGCTAGTTCCCCCCTCCACATTTAAAAACAACCTTGTGTCACATTTACTTTTGTGGAGAAGTAAATAAATACTTAAATAAATAGAAAAAGGATTTTTAATATGAATATCAATACACGCACAAAAAAAATTATAAGAGCATATATATATATATATATATATATATATATATATATATATATATACTTGTTTATTGTTATATAAACATGCTCACATCCCGCTGCTACAAACAGCCACTTGTTTCAATCAAACAACAGATATCATCAGGCAGCGACTTGACTATTCAAATGCTCCAAATAGTCAAGTCGCTGCCTGATGATATCTGTTGTTTGATTGAAACAAGTGGCTGTTTGTAGCAGCGGGATGTGAGCATGTTTATATAACAATAAACAAGTATTATCAGCTCTTTTTTTATTGAGCACTATCTAACAACCTTGTTGAATTCACTAGTCCATTACTTTTGAATAAAAAACCCGAGTATATATATATATATATATATATATATATATATATATATATATATATATATATATATATATATATATATATATGAGTTTGTGCCTATTTTATAGTTGTGTAAAATATGCGTATATGTATTATTTGTAAGTATTTCAAACTTCTTTCTTTTTCAAAAGGGAATTACGTTTCAAAGTTTCTTTGTTTCAATAGTGAAGTAAAAGAAACCCCAAAACAATGAATAAACTCATTAAAAAAACACTAAACGAAAATAAATAAGCAACATCCATAAGATGCTGTTGGAACGCGTTACGATGAGCAGGAAAAAGTGAAAGATAATATGCAAAACAAACCAAAATCTATTCAGTAAATATGTAAAAAAAAAAAAGAATGTCAACACTCCAGAGCATAGCACTTTCAAAATGCTTCAATAAACTTTCCCGATTCCTACCGAGAAAAACAGAGGTTATAAATTCAGAAAGAAAATAGAGTCGAAAAATGTTCATTCTGACTCATTTATCTTCCGTATCTTTCATGCCGTTTTTTGTTGTTTTTTTTTTTTTGTATTTTGTTTTTGCCGCCCTTCATAGTATTTGGAGAAAGCGAAATAAATCTTTGGAATTAACAAAAAAATATTTCACACAAAATATTTTAATAATAACAACAACAACAACAACAACAGCAACAAAAATAGTACTTTGCTGGGAACTGACAAATCACCACCACCACCACCACCATCATCATCATCATCATCATCATCATCATCATCATCATCATCATCATCAGAAATCTATGGAATGCCTACGCTGGCCCTGAAAAATAGTTATTAATTTTGTAAAAAAAAAAAAAGATCAATTTATCATTGATTAATTATTTACTTCTTTATATAAAACAACGTGATAAGGAGGAGTAAAAGTCTAGCCATAAATATATATTGAAAGAGTAATAAATAAAGACATTTATATTCTCTCTTGGAGAACAGTTCCTGTCGGGTGATTTGGTCACACACTAGCCAATCAACTTGTAGGGCGCGTTTATTTAATGATTTAAAAAAATTAGTAAGCAGAGAATTTCATGATGCAACCAAGAAAGACGAAATTTTTCATTCTTTTAGCCTTCTCGATTTGAAGTTAATATTTTAAATAGACTGAAACACTAGAATACTTGAATTAAAAGTCAAATATGAACAGGTAAAATTATAGAAGATGAAAAGGCGAATTAAATGAGGTATAGGCTGTTTAAACAGTTACATTCAATTTAGCTTAAATTTGCAGTTTTTGAAAAAATGACAAGTGCGGACTATATATATATATATATATATATATATATATATATATATATATATATGATGAGAATAAGTGAAATAGTATTCCGACAAAATAGAGAAATAACAATCAACAAAACGAGTTATGTGTTCATCAACGTTTCGTCTTTATCTTGAGACTTCCTCTGGATGTTTTTGTTTTCTTAATTTCATTCATCCAGAGGAAATCTCGAACTAAAGACGAAACGTTGATGAACGCATAACTCAGTTCGTTCCTTTTTATTTCACTCGCTCCCTCTCTCTCTCTCTCTCTCTCTCTCTCTCTCTCTCTCTCTTTATATATATATATATATATATATATATATATATATATATATATATATAGTCATCCACATATAGTACTGTTTCGCAGCTCATCAGTGCTGCTAGACAGGAAACTGCCTCAAGCCAGGATCGAAATCCGACCGCCCAAATGACAGTCAAGGCTTCTCACCATTACGCTATAGGGCTGCTGCTGTGTGGGTAATGTGGGTAATGAATAAATGATGTTTTTGACACACACACACACACACACACACACACACACACACACACACACATATATATATATATATATATATATATATATATATATATATATATATATATATATATATATATATGCTTATATTATAAAATATTATCTCATATGGCACACAGAGTTGTACACTATTTCCCCCAATAGTACTCAGTACATGCATAGAGGTTAGTAGAAGTCTGATAATTTCAGTCGCCAATGAAATGCAAACGTTTGTGTAACTCATCTATCATAAGTATCATGCTATTTTTCCCAACTTATGAATTGCGTATCCTTGTGTGTAAATATTTTACACAAACACGCCGCCCGCTCATAAAATGCGCTTAAATATGATATTTCAATTCATGCAGATTTCGTATTTATTATTATGCAGCCAATAGTCTATTGATGATTTTATTGTATCCAATATATAATAGTGATTTCAAAAGTTCAAATATGACTTAGGTGCCATCAGTTAGAATCGAAACCAGAACATGTAGTTCACTGTTATCATCTAAGTTAAGTACATATGCATATAAAAACCTTAAAAAATTAAAGTCGTTACGCATATAAATATATATTTGCGCATGCGTAAAAATAACACATTTAGTTGACTTAGCCTGCCAAATTCCACTTTTTAAATTTTTTTTACTCGTTAGCAGCTATTTTTACCGGTTAAAAACCAAATCTAATTCGTTCTACAGGTCCAAATCCCTATACATATCGTCTGTAGGCCAAAAATTGACAGAGTAATTTAGTAGAAACCGTTCCTCACACAGACAGACACGCAGACAGAAAATAAGATCACTTATATATATATATATATATATATATATATATATATATATATATATATATATATATATATATAAGAGCAAATAGTTAATAAAACATGTTAAAAAAACACTTTGAAAAAGAGTTAAAAATATATTTAATCTGAAAAGGAAATACTTAATAAGTGGATAGTCCTTAATCCGCGGAGTTTCGAAGACATGCCTTCCTTCTCATCAGAGGGTAGAAATTAGCAAAATACGGGATCGGATTTTGCATACAAAAGTAGTTGATGAAACTGCAAGTAAGTCAAAGATCTTATTTGATAACAAAAGTGAAGCAGAGGGAATATGGTGAAGAAAAAGGTGATTTCACGTGAATGGATAGTCAGGTGAAAGGTAAGGTATCCAATGATGGTAAAATCCAAAAATGTAAGTCCAAGAAAGTTAATTTAATTTTCCATTTGCACAAGTAAAATTCAAGGAAATTGCTTAATTGGAAGATGGTCCAAAATAATCCAAAAGGCCGAAATCCGTGGAATAATTCAAAAATATGTACAAGGAAAAGGGGGGAAAATTCCAATAATAATAATAATAATAATAATAGTAATAGTAATAGTAATAGTAATAGTAGTAGTAGTAGTAATAATAATAATAATAATAATAATAAAAAAAAAAAAAATAAGGTATGCTTTTAACACGGCTGCCGAGAAAGCTCTATCCCCTACTTGGTTTTATCGAGCTTTTATAATATACTTTTGTTTTACCATCTTGGATCATTTTGGTAAATTCAATTGTAATTTTTATTTTTATTTTATTATATATATATATATATATATATATATATATATATATATATATATATATATATATATATATATAGAGAGAGAGAGAGAGAGAGAGAGAGAGAGAGAGAAAGAGAGAGGGGGGTGTTTGACGCGAAAGAGATCGCCCCCACCCTTACATGTAATAAATAGAGATTTATTTATTTCTCCACAAATCATGTAACTGCTAATATTCGTGTTTTTTGTATTTTTCTTTTGTTTTGTTAAAGAAACTACCATTTGATTCTTGACTTTTTTTTAACAAAAAAAAAAAAAACCTACTGAATTCAGTATATTATAAAAAAATATGCTAATATTCAATATTCAGCTAATGTCAAAAAAAAAATTACTGCAGAGGACTGATGTGAGTTTTTAAAAAAAAAACAAAAAAAAAAAACGGCTCATGTACTGTATTTGGCTTTTGTTAAAGAAAACTGCTGACATTCAGTTCTGAACTTTTGTGAGTACTGCTAACTTTCGGTACTTAGTATACGGCAATTGAAATAATTAAATTTAGATATCAACTATTTAATTTATACTTAATTAATAAAACATGTTTCTATAGGTTTTGTGGTTTTGTGGACGTCGAGAGAGTGATTGAATTATATATGTTTTATCTTCCAAACAACACATAAAACATGCAATAAAACGAAAACAGGTTTAAGATATCTCGTTTATTTAATCCAAACCCAGATAGGTTTTCTTCCAGTTGAATAGTGAGTGTAAAACACCTACATAAGTCCGAGCGTGCGAGCGCGTGTGTGTGTGTATGTGTGAAAAGGTTGAGAGAACGTGGCTCACAAACCTAGGGTTTTGCTTATACGTTAGGCAGACGTGTTGCCGGGGGTCACAAACACCAAGTAGTCCACTGTGCAGTATTGTACAAGACAAGAGAGAGAGAGAGAGAGAGAGAGAGAGAGAGAGAGAGAGAGAGAGAGAGAGAGAGAGAGAGAGAGAGAGAGAGAGAGAGAATCTTCGGATTTTATAGTTCCCGATTTTTTATCCCCACCTAGCAAAGCGAAAGCGACGATGGAGATCATTAAATGTCTGAGCGCCCTTTAGTGTATGTATTATGTACGTGTGTTGCGTAGAAAGGTAGATAATTCTACGTAGATAACACTAGTGTAATATGCAATTCACAAATTACATCTTAGTGTTTTTTCTGAAATTTTTATTATTTTGTTTATTCGGACTACTGTTCTTATCTTACTGTTATTCTCACAACGTTCCGGCCAATGTAATCCTTGATCTTCTTCAGGTGTATCTTGTCAAACTTTCTGTTAACTCGGGAATCTGTACGGAATTTTGAACGAAACCCTTTATTTAATCTCAGGGACCCATCGCGTAACATATAAATTACTAAGTAAAATTCAGTTCAAAGCAATACTATTCTCCACGTTGAATGTTCAATCCTAAGTGTGATTGATACAATTGAGAATTACTTATGACTTATATCCAGTCATGGCTGATGAAAGAAGTGCACGCTATTAATTATAATTATTATGGATTAAATAAAGGGTTCCGTTCGAAATTCCATACAGATTCCAGAGTTCAACAGAAAGATTCTCCAGTTTGACAAGATATACCCGAAGAAGGTCAGCAGCGGTTGCATCGGCCAAAAAATTATAAGAATAACACTCAAGATGACAACAATAGTCTGAATAATTTAAATAATACAAATGCAGGTGCTGATAGATGATTTTGATAAAAATAATTCAATTAAAAAAAAAATTTAAGCCAGATGGTTAGTAAACTGCGGACATTCATTGTATAGTATTTGTTAAAAACAAGCGCTGAAAATTCGATAGTTAATATTTAGTACAAATAACATGAAGTTATAGGCATTATTTGAATCCTTCGAACTACCGATCTCATCTTGAGTGTCATTTTCACAACGTTTCGGTTGGTGTAACCTTCGACCTTCTTCTAGTGTACCTTGTCGAACTCGGAAATCTTTCTGTTGAACTCGGGAATCTGCATGGAATTTCAAATAGAACCCTTTATTAAATCCACGGGGGTAGCATGCTCTTGTTCCGTCAGCCATGACTGGGTAAAAATCCTAAGTAATTTGCAATTTTATTTTGAGTGTCGTCCACATTGAACCTTCAATATCCAGAAGAGTGTAGCTTACAACTGAGTTTTGCTAAAAACTTTATCCACTATGTTCCGAGTTCGACAGAAAGATTTCCGAGTTTGACAGGAACAATTCCAGAGTTCGTTAGAAGGTTCCTAAGTTTGACAATATACACTTGAAGAAGGTCGGACATTACATTAATCAAAACGTTGTGAATATAACAATCAAGATAAAAACACTAGTCTGACGAATCCAAATAATAATGAAAAATCAATCCTCGTTTTAAAAATTCAGAAACATTATAATTAAGTTATAGTAATGATAATACTAAGACAGCTGCCTTTTGGCTAAGAGCAAAATGTAGTAACTGTTTTGATACTAAAATTCATCTTTTCTGTTTTAGGTATGTGAAAGAAATCTTTCTAGACTGCGGCAATTTAAATTTTTGTCCCAATCTAGAGTGTCCCTCGTTGTGGAGCTGGATTTTTCCCACATAAAAATCAACTTTGTATCTAACTCTACTCTCGCAGCAAGGCAAGTGAATAGGGACAGCTTGACATGTCTGCCATATTTTTCTTAGTCTGTTTATCTGTCGGAGCGTTCGTTATACTTTCTTTCAGAAACTACTGGGTTATCAGGTTGAAATTTTGTATGGACCTCTGTTCTGATAAGGTGCAGTGAATTAAGTATTATGATATTCGTTCAATACACAGCTAGGGACTAATAAGGATTAATAGGGATTAGTATTTAATGCAAAAATGAGTAAAACTTTAACCATATTCAACAGTTAGGCATAAAGCACTCATAAGTCAACGGTCTATAACTTTTTCCCGTTTTTAACAGGCTAAAAAGTCTAGTTATATCTAATACGCTAGCCTTCCCTCATATCAGTAAATATCACGTATATCATTAAATAAGTACTTCTAGCACTTGATAAAACACACACACACACACACACACACACACACACACACACATATATATATATATATATATATATATATATATATATATATATAGTTTAAGTATGAAAGAGTGGGAATTGCAAACAAAATGGACATAAAGTCATAAATAAACTGATGTCTGATAATTTACCAACCAAATACAATTAAAGGTAAAAGGTAACAGTAGCATATGTCAGGGTCAGTGGAACAAGTGTTTTGTTTTGTTTTGTTTTGTTTGTGTAAATAAAATAAGAAAAAAAAACTTAAAAGATGAAGACAAGCGAAAGAGAATAAGAAAAGAATATAAAAATTAAAAAAAACTAAATAAAAATGATTTTAAGAATAAATTAGAGAAGGAAAGATCAAACGAAAAAGAATTCAAAAGAAGAAATAAAAAAAAAAGGAAATTCAAGGAAACGAATCAGAAGGAGGAGAAGATGAAAGAAAAAGTAAGAAAAAAAGGTGAAAGGAAAAAAGAAGGGTAAGACGAAATGAAAAAAATAAAAGAAAGGCAAGAAGAAATGAAAAAAAGGAAAGACAAAATGAAAACGAATAAAAATAAGAAATGAAAAAGAAAAAAGACAAGAAGAAGAATGATAAATGAAGAAAAGTAAAAAAGAAGAAAATAAAGAGGAAATAAAACAAAGATAAGAAAAAAGAAGAACAAGAAGAGGAAAAATGTAAAAAGTCATCGTCTCTGGATGAAATTCAAATTCATATTATTGTACGCTCATAATCTAAGAGACTCATTTCATTATAATTCCTTGACTTAATCTTTCTTTTTACTAACGTATCACTACTTATTAAGGACAAAATACCACTCAAGGATTAAGGTTAAATGAATGCCAAGTGAATAGCGAGACAACGCCGTGCTGATTGGTAATAATGGTGGTGACTAGGTATAATTTGACTATTTAAAATGTCATGCCAGCAACATTCACCCAAGGCGTGTTGAACCGCTTTCCCTCAGAGAAGAAAGTTGCATGGGAATATCAAATTCACGAGCAGTTCCCAGTCGCATATATATCCTAATTAAAGGAGATGATAATGTTAGGTTTTTGCAGTTCTTGCAGGAAAGTGTCGACGTCCTCCTACATACAGCCCCTGGTATTCCCAAATGATCACCCATCTAGTCCTGACCAAGCTCATCGTTGTTTAACTTCAGTGATCTAATGAGCACGGGTCTGTCAACGTTATGAGGCCGTATATATTGGTTTATATTGGATTTTTTAAGAGGGCCGCTCAACAAGAATTTATTGGAAACGATCATGGTAAGTCAGCTGGGATGCAATCCCACGGTACTATGTTCTACAGACGGGCAATTCTAGGAAAGAAACTTTAATCATGGAAGTTTCGTTTGGTTTTAGACAGATATATAGATAAAAAGAGAACGGGGTAGGGTAGGGCAGGGTAGATAGATAGATAGATAGATAGATAGAGAGAGAGAGAGAGAGAGAGAGAGAGAGAGAGAGAGAGAGAGGTGGAACTCTTGACTGGTTGTAGTCTTCTATGATTCTTCATTAGTTAAAAAGAATACCCTGTAAGTTTAGTATGTAAATGTATTCAGATATTAAATTTTCACGAATGCACCTCATTATACAACATTTTTTCACACCAGAGAGGCTAGTAAACAAATTAGACGATCTACAAATTTGTCTTGAAATACAATCTTGCTTGATTTGGGGCATAAATGTTTTGTCCTAAGTATTTTATCTGTATTAAGCGGTCGACCTGCAAACATTTATTTAAAACCAGACTTTATTTTTATGCCTCCTGGACTGAGGGCATCCCTAAGATTTGCTCTTGCAATGAAGCAATGAAAATCAATAGTCATAAGATATTTTTTACACAAGACAATGAATAATAATTAAAACAAACATCAGGTCAAGGAATGTTAGTTTTATTGAGTTGCACATTGCTTTCACAATACTATTAATTACACCATAGTTGGTTTATTATCCTAAGCGTTGATCCTATAATAGTAGTGGTCTTCACCCAGAGAGAGAGAGAGAGAGAGAGAGAGAGAGAGAGAGAGAGAGAGAGAGAGAGAGAGAGAGAGAGTTATAAGTGTAAAGCTTTTTAGGTTACTCGTTTTGTCTCATCCTCAGGAGAGCAAAGTTAAGCGCAAGGTTTGTAATGTGTGGAAAATCTATCTCTCCAAAACGGAGAACTTCGGATTAAGACAAACATAAAAGTTTCTCATTTTAGAAGGACCAAACAGATGAAATGTAGTATCTGAACAGATACTACATTTTTATTCTAACGAAAAAGGTCAGTTGTTTCTTCATCGCTTCTATCAAGATTACTCACGATTCTTATCCCAGAGTTCCCTGGCTTTTATTTATGGGATTCTTACCCCAGAGTTCTCTGGCTTTTATATATATGATACCACTCCCCATCGCCTGTATTCTTGCTTCTGTTCTCAAGATACTGGATTTTCAATCCTGCTAACCCTTTTGTTTCTGCTTTAGAGCACTTCCAGTTTCACAGTGTAACCGCCAATATATGCACTGGCTAATATATGCACTATCTAACTTAGCCACTCGAATATCTAACAGATCAATTTTCTCATTATGATTAAACAATATTAGTTCAAGATCACTAATAACACTTTACCTAATAGCTCATCGTTCAGATTCCTTGACTTTACAATCACAGGCAACATGAATTGGAACAAATAAATTATAGACATAGTCAAGGCAAGTGCAAAGAAGGTGGGCTCCCTGTACTGTGCTAGAAAACTACTAACACCTGACAGTATTCTATATCTCAACAAAGCCACCATTCGCACATACATGAAATACTGTCACTGCATCTGGGCAGATGCATCTACCACTAGTCTCTCCCTGTTAGACAATTAAAAATAAGTCTCCAATCTAATAGGATCCACACTATCAACCAAGCTCTAGCCTCTGTCTCATCGCTGTAATGTTGCATTCTGTGCGAGTACTTTAATCGAATGTGTTCTAACGAACTTGTAGCACATGTTTCCCCTTGACAAAAATACCCACAACTACCCCGACAAGCAGCCAAATCCCACCCCTTCACTTTAGAGGTTTCTAGATGCAGGAAAGCCTTCTATTCTAACAGTTTTTTCTCTCGAACTACTAGACTTTGGAATTCCCTCCCTGTTTCTTGTTTTCTTGGCTGTACTAACGTATTGAAATTTACATGTAATGTGAACAGACATCTTGTTTCCCAACTTCCCCCATAGTGCCCCCTGTAGTGGTCCCAAATAGTAACCCCTTTACGTCCAAGAGGCAATATACTTTATTTAGGATAGATAAGAGTATAAAAAAATAAACAATTGTAAGCAAAATTATAGAAACAAACATTGGAATACTTTTACATGTTAGGGCAATGTTTTACGCTAGTTTTGCATAATGGAGATAAAAGATAATTAAAGTTTATGGAATCATCATTTTCCTTAAAAATAAAAGACTTCTGTAAAATGTAACTTAGTTTTGAAATTATTCTTCCGAGTTTTTCAGAAACTTGTATCCATTTTTTCTGACTTCTTCTCTTAAGGCAATGTCTATAAACACTATGTTGCTAATATTTTTCTTCAATTTTATTTCTTTTAGCAAATTTATTATTATTATTATTATTATTATTATTATTATTATTATTATACATTTAAAAATTTCCATTTCACCGTTTGTATTTTATTATAGTTTGTTACTTTAAATTGAATATTTCAGATAGATTTTTTTTTCCTTCTCCCTTCTCTTTCGACACGAAAACAAACCTGGGAGCATTTTCAACACCGGTTGGTCGAAACCAGTAGAAACGCGTATGTTTAAATTTTATTTTCTTCAAAATTAAAAAAACAAAAAAACATCTTTTACATCAACAAGAAATAATGTTAATAAAAATTTATGAACAAGTGTAACACAAAAATTCTGCACATTTTAAATAAATTTCCCTAGGCTGTTTTGAAACCAAATTTTATCAGAGCATCGTTTTCAGGTTGAATGTTTGCCCAACAGAAAATGACCTTCACCTATCGCTGAAAAATTATAAGTGATAGTTTTTTAATGGATTTCAAATCCATTAAAAACCAATCACTTATGATTTGTCATATCTAAAAAAACATGCAGTCAGTCATCGTTATGTGTTTCTCTCTGAACTATACATAATGTTAAATAACTAAAACAACATTAATTTTAAAATAATGGAATAATTCAAAAGTATTACAATACTTAAATTGAAACAAAACGTACTTGCATACTTTTTTAAGTTTTAAGGTATAAAAGTTTATATACACACACAATATATATGTGTGTGTGTGTGTGTGTGTGTGTGTGTGTGTGTGTGTGTGTGTGTAAAAAGCACCTAGCTACCAGCTTTGGAGTATTCTGCCAAATAATAAAAACTTTTTGTAAAATATATATATATATATATATATATATATATATATATATATATATATATATACATACACACACTCACACACATATATATGTTTATATGTAATTTATCTACTTCGAATAGTAATTGCAGATGATTAAATAACGTAAAGTTCTCATTTAGATAGCTCAATAGTGAAATACTAGAGTTATAAATATTTTCTTTAAAGATACCACGTTAATAGGGATAGATACACAAGTATTTACTCATTTTCGGAAAGTTTTTTTTTTATTGATCACATGATCACAATTGTTTCAGCCCCCAGTGTTGGCATATAAGATTATAACTGTTCATCAAATCATAATTTGCAATATATATATATATATATATATATATATATATATATATATATAGAGAGAGAGAGAGAGAGAGAGAGAGAGAGAGAGAGAGATAGATAGAGAGAGAGAGAAAGAGAGAGAGAGAGAGAGAGAGAGAGAGAGAGAGAGAGAGAGAGAGAAACATGACAACAGACTATTCAACATAAGGGCACAAACACATTACTAAACAAAACGAAGATATTTTGGCAAACGCATACGACTATAATCAGTTGGTGTAAATAAGCTTTATTGGGCATAAAATGAAAACAATTTACTTTCCGGTAAAGCGTTGAATATGATCCAGGAAGGGATGAGGCTTTAAGGCAAAGAGAGGGGGAACGTCAATGGAAGTTGTGTCTCGGAAGAATGGTAGGTAATGTAAGAAGAGGTGAAGGTGGGAAGAAGATGTAAGCAAGGAAAAGAAGAGGAGGCAGATAATGGTAGTGAATAAGGTGTATGAGGAAGAATAAAAGTAATGTTAGCAAGACAAGGAGGAGGAAGAGAAGGATAAGGAAGAGGAGAAGAAGGAGGAAGGAGGATTTTTAATAATCTATAAGCTTGATACGCAAAAAAACGATAACAATCAAACATGCATATGATATGAAATTAAGACGATTCATGGAATTCTATTTGATATCCAATAATAATATTCCGCAAAGATCTGGTTTTAACATCTTTGACATCATGACTAAAAGAATCTTCATGGAAGATTATGCAAAACTTTGGCTCAACCATGTATACGTTAAAGCATACCACCAACATACATATTGCCAAAATAGCACTCATTGCCAATATCAGTCTTGATCCTAGTACTAATTATTGTTATATCCACTGTTATTTTCGACTGCATTATCAGATATTTTGTAAATAGACAAACATATTCAATTTATTTTTTATAGATATGAATATATTTGAAGGATTATTGTTATAATTAATGATGGGATGATTCTAATATTTTCCCCGATTTTGATACAATTACCGAATTTGTTCCAAATTTCTGATTCTGATACAACTACTGATTCCAATTACAGTTCTTTTCAAATCTCTTAATATTTAGCTATTGAGCTGCTTTTCTTTCTTTTTTCTGATTACTGTAAAAGCCTATATCAATATGCCCCCCCCAAAAAACTTGCATGTTGGTTTTTTGTTTTTATTTGAGGTGGGGGAGGGGAGGGTTCATCTATAGATTTTAGTTTTACTCGTAGTTTAAAATAAATAAATATTTATTTTATCATTAGTACCAGCAATGGGAAATAAGGTTTTGCAACAAAAACAAACAAAATAGACAGTTAAAAGTATCGTTTATGATATCAGAAAATAGGTACATATTTTTCTGATTCCGATACGGATTCTGACGTCCTAAAATGCTATGATTTTTCTGATTTCCGACTCCTACATTAGCCATAATATCAACCAGTATAAATAGACCTCTCATTTAGTTTACTACAGTTACGAGTTTCAATTTTTCAGACTTCAACACTAGATTGACTATTTAAATATATATTTTTTATTTTCTATCGCTTGTTATTTGGTACAAATAAAGTACAAAAAGTACCTGCATAAGAGTTGACTATGCCTACGATCGAGCACTGCTGCTACATCCGGAAATATGGAAAGATGTCACCCAGAGAACTATTTTTTGACTATGACAAAGTACTTTGTATTGTTGACGATAATCTCTTCCGTTCTTTACAGCCCTTTTCTTATGGACAAGACGTTACTAGCCCCCTTTTTTTTTTACAAAAAAGCCACCACTTTTCCAGGCCCGGAGGTCACTCAAGAATAAGGGTTAATGAGTGTATGGTAGTCAATGGGATAATATCGTAGTAATCGTTAGTAGTGAAAATTTGGTAAATTGAATTACTTAAGGGGACGACTCATCAAGAACTTGTTTATGTTGGACTTGAAGACAATCATATAGTAGTAAGCTGGAAAGCAGAAAAATGGAAGAGAGTTCCACAGGTGTGCAGTTCTAAAAAAGAAGCTTTGTTCATGAAATATATATTTAGGTTTAGGCACATATAAAGAGTGGAGGACGGAATTATTGATAGTGTTTTCAGCTAGATGAGTGTTTTTCGTGAAAGTTTGGAAAAGGGGATCATAGACGGGAGCTCAGACGAGCACTTGCTATGAAAATAACAATAAAGCAGTGACAGGCTCGTAATATCTCTCCTGTGGGAAAGAGGTTGCAGGAAGAGAACAGAGGACCCCTTATTAAGCTATGAAGTCTGTTTTGAACTCTATCAAGGCAGGATAAGGTGCTTTTAGCAGCACTAGCTCAGATATGGCAACAGTACTCCATCTTTAGCTTTTATACAGGTAGAGAATTCCATCGGCAGTGAGTGGAGCAGTAGAATGATCCCACCACTTTTCTAGTGACTTTGAACACAGATTTAATATATGGGTTCCATTTTCAAATCAGAAGCTTGTTAAAACATGAAGCCTTCCGAAGACGAGAGCCATACATTTCAATTGATGCTAGATGGGAGTCAGAGTGTTGCTAATGGAAAGATAGAAGCTTGGTTCAGATGCATTAAAATTAGCCAACTACCCTTTTCTCATTGCACCACGTGCTCAAGATCAGAGGAGAGAGAATCAGAGAGAACTCGGTCATTTACGGTCTTTGAAGTGTTGCCATAGATGGTAGTGTCATCAGCATAAATGCCTACAATTGCTCTTAGGATGTGATTTGGGAGATTATTAATGTAGATCAAGAAGAGAGTTGGACCTAGGATGAATCCTTGAGGGACTCCCTTAATAATACTGTGAGCTTCTGATTTATATCCATCAATCATTACTCTTCTGAACCTATCAGAGGGAAATGATTTAATAATTGAGAAGATATTTCTAGCTATACCGTAGCTGGAGATCATTTGGAGTAGACCTTTATGCCATACCTTGTCAAAGGCCTTTGATATGTCAAGAGCAATTGCCCTAGATAGGAAACTACCATTGAGAGATTCACTAATCCTATGAGATGTAACTGTTAGCACATCAGTGGTAGATCTAGCAGAACGGAAACTTGCATGTCACTGAGGAGATTATTGACTATTTTTCTATTTAACACAGATTTCAACAACTTACTCATGATGGACAGGAGATTGATTAGTCTGTACTGAGAGAGAAAGAGAGAGAGAGAGAGAGAGAGAGAGAGAGAGAGAGAGAGAGAGAGAGATGATGAGGTTTTCCAGGGTATTGGGAAACAATTCTCCCTAAGACAACACTTACACTGCTTTGTAAGTATGGGAGATAATTCTGGTTTGAGTTTTTCAGTACTAATTGGAATGCTGTCAGGGTCAGTTGCTTTACTGGAATCAAGGTTTTGATTGGCTTGGCAACATCATGCACAGATATTTGTATGTTGCATTATATGTTTTCAAACGCAGGAGGAAATACGGGGGGGGGGGGGCTGACAGCCCTGATTGTGTTGGGTTGAATTAGCTGCAAAGTTCAAAGAATTTATTGATGATGGTTGAGATAGCGCATCCGCTTCTGTTCAGGATCCTGTTTGTTATTTGCCAAAACTGGTGGTAACCAAACTGCTGCTCAGCTACTTTGGACTGAGCATACAACTCTCTTGCGTTCTTTATAACTTTTTACAGTGGTTGATGACAGTCCTGAAAGCGGCTGTAGTCTCAGTACATCTGTTACACTGGAAGCAATGGAAAAAGTGATTTCTGTGTACAATGGCAGCAGCACATTCTGGAGAGAACCATGGCTGGCTGTAAGGTTTTGGGAAGGGATGAAGTGGTCTATACCTATAATTAACCATTTCATCAGGTCTGATACTATAGAAGATACATTCTTTTTAAACATGGAATGCAGAGGTATATATGATATAAATATATGGAAGCTGTTTCAGTCAGCCATACAATATTGATATACTGTACGATGAAGATGCACGTCTGAGGACTTATTACATTTTGTTTTTATCTTAACTGAGACAATCGAGTTGCTGTAAGATCCCAGTGGAGACAGAACGGAGGATGAACATAGCTCAAGGCAAGTTGTGAGAAAAAGGTCTAGGAGACTTGCATACTGACCGTCAGTGTTGGGGACATGGATGAGTTCATGAACAATCTGAATTAGGTCATAAGCAATGAAGAAATCGTGACAAAACCTCCTCTCATCTCCCTGTCTTGTTTGAGTGAACTAACTATTCCACATTGTGAACATTAAAGTCTCCACAGACATGAATATTA
The DNA here is from genome assembly GCF_053919585.1 of Euprymna scolopes. Classification (NCBI taxonomy): domain Eukaryota; kingdom Metazoa; phylum Mollusca; class Cephalopoda; order Sepiida; family Sepiolidae; genus Euprymna; species Euprymna scolopes. The sequence goes on along the minus strand of NC_136484.1, from coordinate 149,015,682 downwards.
GCCGAGGGATGAGCAGATAGTATGTGGTCAATTTTCTCAGATATGCTCTTAAAAATAGTAACTCCATTGTTGTTGGGGCGATAGAGGGCAAATATGAGCATAGTACTGTCAGCAAGTGCTACCCAGAAGCACATATAGGGCAATTTAGGATCTTCTCTGTAGATGTCCCTACCACATTGAAAGCCATCTCTAATAATTCCATGCCCATGACGATCTTAGGGGTCAGATTTTGATGTTTAGTTAGAGTATCCTTTAATCACGAACTCATCTAGGGAAATAGTCGGTCCAATACCAGTTTCGGTTAGGAATAATAGACTTGGTTTAGTCTCCTATAATTGGGTTTCAACCCCTGAAAGGTTGAAACATAGACCCTTAATGTTGGAGAAGGAGACCTGGTAGTGGGTATCTATGTTAGAAGTTGAAGTTCTAGGATTAATTTTGAATTCTTTTTTTACTCTATCATTATTTCTATATTTCCAAGTTGCTTACTTGATCTTCAATTATCGGGTGTCTTCTTGTATGAAATTCACAGCAAGAACTTGTCTCTCTACCATCATTCCAAAGAACTTTCCTGTCTTACTTTGTGTGACAAACATTAAATGCAATTTCCAGGAACAGGGTTCTTTTCCAAGAATTTTCCATTCATAGAACACATTACTATGGGACTACTTCCCTGAAGACGATAACATAGTCATCTTCAAGTCCAATGTACATAAATATTTGTCATAAACCCTCTTCATAAGTAATCAAATTTTCTTCATTTCATTCATAATTTGCAATCCTATTACAATATTTTTTATCATTCAACTTACAATTTATCCATCTCATTAACTCTTATCCTTAAGTGGCGTTTATCTTTGATGGTTCATTAGTAAAACCAACAACAAATTTTAGAACTAATTTTTTATGCCAATTTTCTTTTACGAAAATTAAAAAATTACGAAAAAATAAATACAATGTTATATTTGATACTAAAATTACTTTCCAAAGATTTACTTGGTTTTATAGGATTGTTGGAGCATTCATTTATACAAATATACATATAAAAAATATAGGTTTGTTATAAGGACTACTTACCAAAAAAAATGTGGATTCAACAATAGATGAAACTTAATGTATCCTTCCACCCTAGATTTCCAGATTTTATACGGTGTTGCCTATATGCATCAGCAAGTAAACGTAATCGTTAGATACCTCTATTTATTGACAGATGTAAAAAATCAAATCGAAAAGGTGTCTAAAATGTAAAAATTTTATAACTTGATATTCAATTTTAATTACCAAAATCTTTTATAAATACAATATTATTTGATATCAAAATTACTTTCAAAGATTTAGCTGATTTTATAGGGTAAGTGGAGCAATTATTTATCTATATCTATATATCTATAAAAGAAAAAGTGTCTGTCTGTGTGTCTGTGTGTCTGTGTACATTTCCCTACACAATAACTCTGTTAATTTTCAGTCTACAGACTCGAAATTTGATATAGAGGGTACTGAGATTTGGAAAAATCGTTGTAATCGGTTTTTGGCAAGAAATTTGGCTGTTAAGGGACCAAAGTTCCACGATTTGACCTTTAAGAACTCTACCAAACTCCTCCGCCAATTTTGGGTCTAAGCATTTGAAATTTTAGATATAGGTTCCTTGAACATGGATCTAACTTAATAACTTGGTTTGAGCCCAAAACAATCAATGTTAAGGGGCATAAGAGAGGTCAAAGTTAAGAAAATTTTGACCTCCGCGGTCTCTACCAAATTACTCAGACAATTTCTGGTCTAAACATTTGAAATTTTACATAAAGGGTATTCAGAGATAGGGTAAGCTTTTTAATCGGCTGGAGCGAAAATTTGAGCTACCAATATATAAATGTATGTATGTATGTTTGCATGTCTGCCTAAAATTTTCGACAGGACAATGGATTTTCACAAGATTAATATCGTTTTGAAGCTCGACAATTCAAACAACAAATACCGAAAAATGGCTAAAAACATTATTTTCTTCACCCTCAACTGGGCACTTTTCTACAGGGAGGGGTCACTTTTTTCGCCGATATTTTCGAAAGTCATCTCCTCTTTTCGATTGTCTCGCCTTAATTTAAACATACGTCACTTCCGATTTGGTGGTGGTCGTAACAGCAAAGACGTCACGTTTTTTCCCCATTCTTTTCCTCCTTCATGGTACGGGTTGGAGCCTGCCTGCCTGCCTACTACCACTTTTTTTTTTTTTTTTTTGCTTAACACACACCTCCAAACACCCGGGCAACGCCGGGCTGAAATGCTAGTATATCTATAAAAGTTAAAAAAATGTGTGTGTATGTGTGTGTGTGTGTGTGAGTGTGTGTGTGTGTGTGTACATTTCCCTACGCAATAACTCTGCCAATTTTCGGTCTACAGGTTCGAGATTTGACATAAGGAGTATTGAGATTTGGGAAAATCTTTTCAACCGGTTTTCGGTCAAAACTTTGGCTGTCAAGAAATCAAAGTTCAACGATTTGGCCTTTGAAAATTCTACCAAACTCCTCCGCTAATTTTGGATCTAAACACTTGACATTTTAAATGTAGGTTACTTCGACATGAATCACACATTTTAATTTGATGTGAGCCCCCCCCCCAAAAAAAATAAATGTTAAGGGGTCAAAATCGGAGTCAAATTTTAAAAAAAATTGACCTCTGCGGCCTCTACTAAATTACTCAGATAATTTTTGGTCTTAGCATTTGAAATTTTACATAAAGGGTATTCAGTGATAGGGCAAGCTTTTTAATTGGTTTACATCGAAACTTTGAGCTGCCAAGGGATCAAAGTTCAAAAGAGTTTACCTTTGTGGTGTCTTGCAAACTACTCAGCCAATTTTGGCTCTAAACATTTGAAATTTATACATAACGGGTATTCAGACATGCGGCAAACATTTTAATTAGTTTGGGGCGAAAATTTAGATGCCAAAAGGTCAAAGTTGAAAGAGTTGACCTTTGCAGATTCTATCAAATTCCTCCTCCAATTCTGGGTCTAAAGACTTGAAATTTTTGATGTAGGTAACTTGGACATGGATAAAACTTTTTTGTTTTGATTTGAGACCAAAATAATAAATGTTAAGGGGGTCAAAATTGGGGTCAAAGTTAAAAAAAATCACCTCTGCGGTTTCTACGAAATTACTCAGACAAAATTTGGTCTAAACAGGGAAAGTGTATTCACATGCAGGGTAAGTTATGAACAGTACATAGCGCCCAAGCAAAGTCGGGCTGAACTGCTAGTTATATATATATAAAAATTTGGTTTGATTATAAGCACTACTTATAAAAATGTTTGATTAAATATTAGATGAAACATTATATCCTCCCACTATAGATTTTCACATTTTATCCTAAAAACTGAGATATCAGTGCTGCCAATGTACATCAGACAGTAAGAGTAATATTTGAAAGATACTCCAATATTTATTACTAACTATTATGACTATCTCTCTGCTCTGAGACGTAGAAATTTCCAGGTTGGTATCTGGGGACGCATTTAATCCACTGGGAGAGATGTACTATGTCTTCGTTAAAACATGCATGAAAGAGAAGGAACACTAATGTAAAACCTAGTGTCTAGTGTTTACTCTGTCTTGTGGCAGCCATTGCACCGACTGAGATTAGCAGTTGTACCAAAAAGTGTCGTTTGGTTCTGCCTAAAGCCTTCACATAAACAAATCATCAATGTGGATTTCTGAACAACTTAGTTGTTGTGGCAGATCTCATATGATGAAATCAACGGGAATATTCTCTATTCTATAGAAAATAGATGTTTATGAAATATGTTTAATTTTCATTTTGGTTTTAAATAAAAGACAATAGGCGCTAATGGCTTAATCCTAAACAACGTATTGTATTGGTAAAAGCCCCCAACACAAATCTATGATACAAGGTTCTCACAAGGACATTACTTTGTGAAAAGGATCCAATATAGTAATAATATTTAAAAAATCGGATAATTATACAATAAAATTTTCAGCATTTATCAAGTGAATTTTATATTTTTCATAAGGAATACAAGTTTGAAAACTTAAGATCATGAGAGTTTCAAAATAGTAAACGGTTGCCGGTATTTAAGTCAGATATATAAGCATATGTGTAGAAAGATTAAAAAAAAAACAAAAAAAACATGTTACTGTAAAAAGTGACTATATCATATTTTCTGACAAAATTTAAACTGGACAAAAACTAAAACTAAGGCGCCCACCCCCACCCCGAGCGCTTATGTAAATGTTTCCTGCAGAAATTCCCATCAGGTTTTCGCCCAGTCAGGGGATTCACAGGCAGATAGCATCGGCTTTATAATCCCAGAAATGCTTTTCATTGGTTAAAATACACAACTTTACTGGGATCTGTTTGGTCTTAAAAGTTGGTTGCCATTCGTTTCTGAGAGTTTGGGAACATTTAAGATGAGAAATCAAGAAAGAAGATAAGACGTGCGCACTGATTTGATTTGATTTATTGATCCGATCATTATTGGAAACATTGACCAGAATAGGAATTTCTCCATCCAATCAGATCAGTTTCTGATGGAATTCAGAGAAAGACTGACAGAAAATAAGGATTATCTAGCAGATAAAAAGGTCAAATAATTCTATTAACAGTTCAGCAGGAAGAACGAAGATATTTCGGGCTATTAGTGCCAGCCAGGAACTGGGTGGTTCATTCTATGGAACTCAAACATTCATGCCTGGATTAATAAAAGATTTTGTATAAATCTTTCTTTTAACACAATTGCTTGAAATCCAAAGTATTTTCGTTGTAGTTACCAATGGTAAATCTACTAATCTAAAAATATAGGGAAGTTTGAAAGGGGGACCATGTTGGATGCGTGTACAGTGGTGTACAGAGGTCTTGTGATGTTGTGATGATGCCTAGGATCAACTCCTTAATTATATGTTAGGGTCTGTGTTCCTTGATAGAGGCGCCGGTTGAGTTTGAATAAAATAAATATGTATTAGATACGTCTGAAGCCAAAACAACACATTATTACAAAATAAACAGATATTTATTTTGTTTGAAATTTAGATTGAATTTCAATATAAATGCGTTGTTTTGGCTTCAAACTTATCTCATACATATATATTTTATTCAAACTCAACCAGCGCCTCTATCAAGGAACAAAAACCCTAACGTGAATTCCGCATAACCACCGTACCGTTCTGACATTTGAAAAGATTACCGTAAAAATAACAAATGGACTTCTACTGATTCCATGCTCCAGCAACAACATGGCAAAAAAAAAGAAAGAAAGACATACTCTATTTGTATGAGAGCCGAGTATTCCTAGGATGTAGTACTGTTGCCACATCTGGGCAGGAGATGCTCGAAGCACCCTATCCTGCCTTGGCAGAGTTCAAAATGGACTTCGTAATCTAGTAGGCGATGCCCTTTTCTCTTCTCTTCAGCCTGTTTTCGTAGCAAGTGTTCGACTGAGCCCCAATCCACTTGCCAATCCTTCACAAAAAACACTTATCAAGTCAAAATCACTATCAATAAATTCCTTCACTCTCTAGCGTTGCCTAAAGCTAAACATGGCTTCAATAAACAAAGCTTCTTTTTTTAGAACGCCCGCCTGTGGAAATCTATTCCACTGATCTGCTTCCCAGCTGACTACAATGTTATCTTCAAGTCCAATGTAAACAAGTTTTTATTCAACCGTCATTGTAAATAATCTAATTATATCAAATTACATATACAAACGCTTATTATGCAACTGTTCTAATGACTACAATACACACATTAACTCTTATCCTCGAGTGGCCTCCTGGATTTGATATGTGATAACCCCTTTGTACAAAAAATCCCCATTTTGTCAAATATTAATTCATAATCTTCCAGAAATTTTGAGATGAGGATTGATAAACTGTTTGTATTATTTCGATTACTTTTCTCATCTTGGATGTCATTCTCACAACGTTTTGGCTGATGTAACCTCCTATCTTCTTCAGATGCATTTTGTTGAATCCCGAGAATCTATATGGAATTTCAAACTAAACCCTTAATTTAATCCATCAGGATGGATTGTTCTTGTCCTGTCAGCTATGACTGGATAGAAATAGCAATATTTATTAAAAACAATTTCACAATCGTCTTGGCTTAACTGTTAAATCTTAAATTATTATCACGTGTTTCAAACAGTGAATTTCCTTTTATTTCTTCATACGTTCGACTGATGCCAAAACTAATCGGACATATAAAATCATTTTGAGTTGACTTCAAATCATTCCAGGACTTATCATCACCATGGCACATAAAAGGAAGAAAACAAAAGAATAAAAAAAAAACAACCGTCGAATTTCCTGAAATTTCATTTTTATATCCTATATAATAATTTGACTACAGAAATTCCCCTCTGCACCAAATTATCGTAGGTTTGCAAAAACTGATGCCAAGTACAAATTTAATACATCTAGCCTATTAGTCACTTTCTCATGCAACTTTTGACCACCGATACGTACATGTCCATTCGTGATAATAAAATGCTACATTACATCCTAGGAGCGACACCATCACACTCGCAACATCTTCCAAGGAAGTAGTTTCATTTTCACCCTCTATATATTTAGTCTTACCACTGCTACCAGTTGACACCGAGTACAATTTTACATTTTCCACCAATATCGTGGTTGAACCACCATTAACTGGTTATTATATACAACACATAATATAATCTTCTCATTTTCCATTTCACAAATAATAACGTCTCCCTAACGCGATTCCGGCCATTTTGATTAGCTGTGCTCTATCCATTCTTACATTCTGGGTCACCAGATCACTTTAAAAGAACGATAACCTACCATGCAAACAGGACGTGACAATGATGCTTTTTCCTTCGCTCTTTACATCATTAGTGCGTTCTATATCTTCACCCCCCTCTCTCTCTTTCTTTCTCTCTCTCTCTCTTTCTCTCTCTCTAAAAGCAATCATAGAATTCAGTAACAGCTTTTATTTACATTTGTTTATAGGCCGACACAAGCAATAACAAGAAAAAATTTTTTTGTAACACTGGCCGGCCCCTTTCTAAATGCCTCGTACGTTTCCACGCTACTTTCTACTCGTGTCACGACCTAAATATTAAGTACAAAATATCTCTCGACTAAATTAATAAGTAAACACTCTCTATGCCAACGTACAATTACAGTAAAACAATAAGGTATTCCTGTGCCAAAGTAGGTAATTGAATTTCTTACGTTATATTAACTCGTTATTTGTCTCCATTCAGTGGAGAATAAATCTTTCCATATTCTTTCCTGTACAGCCAATGCTATTTTGCTCCCAGTATTTTTGGTGATGGTGAGGGGTGGTCCTGTTTAGTTTTACAACAATTTCTTCACATACAATTGATTTGCACATTTTCCTGATACAAACTTTTCTGCTACTTTCACCTGACAATGTACACTGGCCATGAATGCTATTTTTGCAAAAAAAAAAAAAATAAATAAATAAACACACACACACACACACACACACACACACACACGCACACGCACACACACACACACACACACACACACACAACAAAAAACAAAATTCGAGGTGCTTCTACAGAATTAGGATGAGATTTTCGGAAATTATAAAACTGAATTTCACATAGTGTTTTGTAACTATTCTATACTTTCACTAAGTAATCTATCTATATATCTATAAAAGTGAACGTGTCTGTCTGTCTGTCTGTCTGTGTGTCTGTGTAAATTTCCCTACGCAATAACTCTGTCAATTTTTAGTCTACAGACTCGAAATTTGATATACGGGGTGCTGAGATTTAGGAAAATCGATGTGATCGGGTTTCGGCCAGAAATTTAGCTGTTAATGGGTCAAAGTTCAACGATTTGACCTTTAAGAACTCTACCAAACTCCTCCAACAATTTTGAAATTTTAAATTTTAGATATAGGCTTCTTGGACATGGATCTAACTTACTAACATGATTTGATCCCAAAACAATAAATGTTAAGGGGTCAAAAAAGGTGTCAAAGTTTAAAAATAATTGACCTCGTCGGTCTCTACCAAATTACTCAGACAATTTCTGGTCCAAACATTTTAAATTTTACATAAAGGGCATTCAGAGATAGGTCAAGCTTTTTCATCGGTTTGGGTCGAAAATTTTTAGTTACCAATATATAAATGTATGTATGTATGTATGTTTGCATGTTTGCTTAAAACTTTCGACAGAGGCGACGGATTTTACCAAGATCAGTATCGTTTTGATGTTCGACCTTTCATAGGACAAATATAAAAAAATTGGCTAAAAACATTAATATCACCTTCAACTAGGCACTTTCCTACGGGGAGGGTAACTTTTTTTCGCCGATATTTTTGAAAGTTATCCTCTCCTTTAGATTGTCTAGCCTTAATTTTTTTTTTTTTTTTTTACACAGTGATCACCACTTATCAAGGCCCGGAAGCCACTCAGGGATAAGGGTTATTGCAAGTACATTACATTAGTATGGAGATTTGATGAAGTGTTTACTTAAGGGGGCGGTTCATTAGGAATTTGTTAACATTGGACTTAAAGACATCCAAGTTGTAGTCCGGTGGGAAGCAGGCAGACGGAACAGAGTTCCACAGGCGTGCAGTTCTAAGAAAGAATCTTTGTTCATGGAATCCGCGTTTTGATTTAGGCACAGATATAGAGTGGGGGAAATTTTTCACAGTGGATTCAGCTAGACGAGTGTTTTTCGTGAAAGATTGGCGAGGGGGGACCAGAGATTGGAGTTCAGACGAGCACCTGCCATGGAAATAACGATAAAACAAGGATAGGCTCGCAACGTCTCTTCTGTGGGAGAGAGGTTGCAGGGTAGAGAAAAGGGCATCACCCACTAAGCCACGAAGTCTATTTTGTACTCTGTCAAGGCAGGATAGGCTGTTTTTAGCAGCTCCTGCCCAGATATGGCAACAGTATTCCATCCTTGGACGTACTTGGCTTTTATAAAGATAGAGAATTGCATCAGTAGTGAGATATCTTCTGGAGCGGTAGAAGGATCCCACCATCTTTCCAGCGACCTTGGCAACAGACTTGATGTATGTGTTCCATTTCAGAGAAATTTTAAGCCTGCCTTCCTACTACCACTTTTTACTTATTTATTTTTTTTTGCTTTTTTTTGTTCAACAGACAAATCCAAACACCCGGACAACGCCGGGGACCCATGCCAGTATATCTATAAAAGTGAACGTGTCTGTGTGTCTGTGTGTCTGTGTGTGTGTCTGTCTGTCTATGTGTCTGTGTACATTTTCCTTCGCAATAACTCTGTTAATTTTCAGTCTACAGACTCGAAATTTGATATACAGGTTACTGAGATTTGGGAAAATCTATATGATCGGTTTTCGACCAGAAATTTGGCTGTTAAGGGGACAAAGTTCGACGATCTAACCTTTGAGAACTCTACCGAACTCCTCCGACAATTTTGGGTCTAAACACTTAAAAATTTAGATATAAATTTAATGGACATGGAAGTAACTTAATAACTTGATTTGATCTCAAAACAATCAATGTTTAGGGGTCATAACAGGAGTCAAAGTTTAAAAAAATTGACCGGTTTTTTTGTTTCTTTTTTTGCTCAGCATACACCTCCAAACACCCGGGCAATGCCGGGCTGAAATGCTAGTATATCTATAAAAGTGAACGTGTCTGTGTGTCTGTGTGTCTGTCTGTCTGTGTACATTTCCCTACGCAATAGCTTTATCAATTTTAAGTCTACAGACTCGAAATTTGATATAAAGAGTACTGAGATTTGGGAAAATCTTTGTGATCCATTTTCGGCCAGAAATTTGGCTGTTAAGGGGTCAAAGTTCAACGATTTGACCTTTAAGAACTCTACCAAACTCCTCCGACAATTTTGGGTTTAAACACTTAAAATTTTAGATATAGATTCTTCGGACATGGATCTAACTTAATAACTTGATTTGAGCCCAAAACAATAAATGTTAAGGGTCATAATAGGGGTAAAAGTTTAAAAAATTGACCATTTTTATTGTTCAACATACACCTCCAAACACCCGGGCAACGCCGGGTTGAAATGCTAGTTTCATAAAAAAAGATATAAAACTTTTATTTAACTTGAAAATACTATTTTAGATAGTTTGGTTCAATAAGTGCACTAGCACCCAAAAATCAAGTGTCTTTATTCTTTGCTTACAGCGTAGTATAACTCAATTACCAACATCAACTCAATTTTTTTTCCGTAGTACCCACCCCCATTAAAAAAAAAACTCACGTTAATACTGAGTTTCGGTAATAAACACCCTCAGCCCACCCAGGTTATTTTTTTTTCTCCTAAAACCGATCTTACCATGTCGATGTTCCATGCTATTTTCTAGCAACTCTTTACTTAAGGGAGGGGACGAACAAAATGTTTGCACTAGAAAAATACGATACTCTTATACTACACTGCATCTTTTCTATACTCGCTCAACGGAGCAGAAATCCTTCCAGACTGAGGCATTTTTTGATGTTCATTTGCCCACACTTAACCCCTACCATCTGTCTAACTATTCCCTAATGTGGAACCTATCGATAGTAACACTAAAAACATGCTGCTATACTCTCTACATAGTATTCCTGCAATTATGCCTACATCAATGCACGTGTCAAATATGATTTAAATTTCACAGAACCTTGGATTAACCACTAAGGAGGCCGTCCTATTAGCAGGTGCAAAATACTGGGGCTGCTGTATTGCCATCTGGTGAATGGACTCTGGACCATGCAGTAGTTTCTAGTGGGGCCTCTCGATGCCATACTAGTGGGTAATTGTTACGGCTTTACCTTATCATGGCTACAAAAAAAAAAAAATTCCTCTCTTTTTCTCTCTTACTTTCCCTCTCTGTCCTGCTCTAACCACGTCTGTCGACCTGTTCCACAAATCCCAATCCTCAATATGAAATATCTCCAGAAAAATAACATGTGTAAACCTAGAACCCCATCCTCCAACATAGACCCCTACTACCATGTCTCCTTCTCCAACATCAGGGGGTCTACGTTCCAACCTTCCAGAGGTTGAAACCCAATTACAGGAGACGCTACCGGACATATTCTTTCTAAGCAAAACTGGCATAAGGCCGACCACTTCCCTTGACGAACTCATAATTAAAGGATACTCTAACATAACATCTTAATCTGACCCCCAAGATCGCCATGGACATGGAATATGTGCCTACATTAAAGATGGCTTTCCGTGTGGTAGGGATATCTCCAGAGAAGACCCTAATTTACATTATATGTGCTTCCAGGTTGCACTTGCTTACACCACTGCATTTATATTTACTCTCTATCGCCCCCACAACAGCGGAGTTATTATCTTTAAGAGCATATCTGAAAAAATTGACCACATCCTGTCTGCTCACCCTTCAGCTAACATCCACATTTGTGGTGACTTCAATGTCCACAATGTGGAATGGCTAACACACTCTAACAAGACAGATGATGAGGAGAGGTGCTGTCATGATTTTGCCATTGCTTATGACCTCACTCAGATTGTTCATGAACCCACCCGAGTGCCTGATACTTCTGGTCAGTATGCTAGCCTTGTAGACCTTTTTCTCACAACTTCCCCTGAGCTATGTTTAAGTTCCGTTCTGTCTCCTCTGGGATCCTCTGATCACTCGGTTGTATCAGTTAAGATAAAAATGAAATACAATAAGTCTTCAGATGTACCTCTCCACCGTACTGTATATCGATACTCTACCGCTGACTGGGATAGCTTCCGTACACTTATATCTGATCTAACCCTGCATTCCATGTTTAAAAAGGATGTCCTCCATAGAATGTTTAATTGTAGGCATAGACCGATTCATACCATCCAAAAAATTCCAACAAAAACCTAATAGCCAGCCATGGTTATCCCCAGAATGTGCTGTTGCCATCGCGCACAGAAATCACTTTTTCCATAGCTACCAACGTAATAGATGTACTGAGACTAAAGCTGCCTTCAGGACTGCCAGCAACCACTGTAAAAGAGTAATAAAAAATGCAAGAGAGCTATATGCTCAGTCGGTTAAATCCAAAGTAGCTGAGCAGTGGCTTGGTTCCCACCAGTTTTGGGAAATAACAAACAGGATCCTGAACAGAAGTGTGTGTTCTATCCCAACCATCATCAATGGACCTGAGGTTATCTCGTCAGCATCAGATAAGGCCAAACTATTTGCCAAGAACTTTGCAGCTAATTCTACCCCATGCGACAAAGGCCATTAAATCCCCGTATTTCCTCCTATAACGCACAACACGCTCTGCAACATACACATATCTTTGGATGAGGTCGCCAAGCTAATCAAGAACCTTGATTCCAGTAAAGCAACTGGCCATAATGGCATTCCAATCATTGTGCTGAAAAGCTTCAACCAGAACTTGCCCTCATACTTACAACACTGTTTAAGCGTTGCCTTAAAGAGAGGTGCTTCCCAACACCCTGGAAAACCGCATCAGTATGCATTGTATTTAAGAATTCTGGTGATACGTCATCTCCCTCTCAATACAGACCAATAAGTCTCCTGTGTGTCATGAGTAAGCTGCTGGAATCCATATTAAATAGAGAAGTAGTCAACCATCTCAGCAGTGATATGCAATATGGTTTCCGTTCTGCAAGATCTACAGCAGATGTGCTAACTGTTATATCTCATAGGATTTGCGAATCTCTTGACAAAGGTTTCCTCTCTAGGGCAATTGCTCTTGACATATCAAAGGCCTTGGATAAGGTATGGCATAAAGGCCTACTTCACAAGATTTCCAGCTACGGTATAACTGGAAATGTTTTCTTGATCATTAAATCATTTCTCTCCGATAGGCTCATAAGAGTAGTGGTTGATGGGCAGAACTCAGAGGCCCTCAATATTAATGCTGGAGTCCGTCAGGAGTCCATCCTATGCCCAACTCACTTCCTGATATGCATCAATGATCTCCCAAAACACATACTTAAAATCATTCGTTGACATCTATGCTGATGACACGACCATCTATGGCAACACATGAAAGGCCGTAAATGACAAAGCTCTCTCTAATTCTCTCTCCTCTGATCTTGAGTGCGTGGTACAGTGAGGAAAGAGGTGGATGGTTACTTTTAATGCATCTAAAACCAAACTCCTATCTTTACATCATCAACGCTCTGATCCCCATCTGGCATCAATTGAAATGTATGGCTCTCGTCTAGGGGAAGCTCCATGTTTTGATAAGGTTCTGCGCTTGACCTTTACTCCTGATCTGAAATGGAACACATACATCAAGTCAGTTGCCAAGGTCGCCGGAAAAATGGTGGGATCCTTCTACCGCTCCAGAATATGTCTCAACCCTGGTGCAATTCTCTATCTGTATAAAAACCAAGTACATCCAAGGATGGAGTATTTCTGAAACATCAGGGCAGGAGTTGCTAAAAACAGCCTATCCTGCCTTGACAGAGTACAAAATAGACTTCGTGGCCTAATGGGTGATGCCCTTTTCTCTTCCCTGCAATCTCTCTCCCACAGGAGAGACGTTGCGAGCCTGTCTTTGTTTTATCGTTACTACCATGGCAGGTGCTCGTCTGAACTCCAATCTCTGGTTCTCCCTCGCCAATAACGATAAACACCCGTCTAGCTGAAACCACTGTCAAAAATTTTCCCCACTCCTTATCTGTGCCAAAATCAAAACGTAGATTCTATGAACAAAGCTTCTTTCTTAGAAGTTCACGCCTGTGGAACTCTGTTCCAGTTGCCTGTGTTCCACCTGACTACAATCTGGATGTCTTCAAGTCCAATGTAAACAAATTCCTGATGAACCGCCCCCTTAAGTAAGACACTCTATCAAATCTCCAATACTAACGTACAGTACACGCAATAACCCTTATCCCCGAGTGGCTTCTAGGCCTTGATAAGTGGTGACTACCTTGTAAAAAAAAAACAAAAAACAAAAAAAAACATGATTAAATAGTGTAAACGAACAACATATAACTTCTTATATATTTATACATACTTACTTAACAGTAAAGCAAACAAAACAAAACAGAAAATCTTAAATAATGAACCACGTAAACATTTGATTAAATAAAGTGATATGTCCCTTCCATACTTCTCAACTATATTTTCGACTGGATAAATGCCGGGTATTCTTACAATATTGTACCCAGCGTTGTTTAAACTACTGCAACATACAGATAAAACAATCGATAGAACAGAAACGATTATTTTTCGATTTTGGAGAGTCTTTGCAACTCTTATACGATCCTAAATTTTTTGTTTGTTTTCGTTTGTTTTTAGGGTGCGTTTTGCATTATATTTTTCTTATTTTTTTAATATTTACGATTACTGTGGATGGTTATTTTGTTGACAGACAAAAAATCATAAAAACTACTTATTTTTTATATAAAACAAATTATCACACCCAAAAGCTGAAATAAATCCAGAAAATTTTCCATTTTTATTATTTTTGCATCAGTTTTTATTTGACTAAATTTACGCCAGTTTATATCATTTTTTTTTTGTCTGTCAAATAATTTACACCGCTAAAATACAAGTTTACCCTTTATTATATTGCCCACGGATAGACTTATTTGTTATATTTGTTTTTGTTTACTATATTTGTTTTTTGTTTACTTCTCTTTTCAGGTCTCATTATCGACACTGCTTACGCATTAACTTAAATTTTTTTTAGGTAATGCTTTTTTTACCTTAGCTCCACCTACACAATTTCCTTTAACATGACGACTTTTTATAGGTTTTAGACAATGCTGAACAAGACAATCTCTTTCAACTTTGGCGAAGACAAGTAGTTTTCGAGATATAATAACATGCATTATGCACTGTAATTCAGTGTTGTACGCACGTGCAATAAACAAATCTACTTTTCTCCGCCCGGCACTACTACCTCCCATTTTTTTTTGGTTTATAGTCTTTGCGGGTGGGTATGCTAACAACGAATATCAAGGTTAAATTTGGGGTAAATATTTTGACAATCCCCCCCTCATATAATGGAGTGTCTATTCCGAAATCCGTTCTTAACCTGGCAAGGTTGGGGTATCTATTCCATACAACGTTCTTAATACGAGGAGGTCGGGTGCGTCTATTCCAAAAGCCGTTCTTAACATTAGGACGTTGGAGATTGGCCATCAACAAAAACCGTAGTTTAATTTTTTACGAGGTCGGGGGGCATGCTTCCACCGGACAATGCCGGTTAACGGGTCCTGCTAGTTTTTAATAAATAGCAATATTTATTAAAAACGATTTCACACCTGTTTGGTCTTTTTAGCCGTTAAATCTTAAATGATTATCGAATGTTTCAAACAGTGAATTTCTTTTTATTATTATTATTTTTTTTAATTTAATTTGTAATTAGTATAGCCCGCAGTGAAGATTGAACCTCAGACGATTATGACTTAGACTTGAGTTTTACTTAACACATTTATTGCATCACAGGCCAATACTATTTAATAACCTCTGCCCAAATTTGAACTCGATGCGGCAGTTTCATTTTTCATGTTGATAAACATAAATATACGTTTCATCTCTCAGTAGACGATGAATAGATCAATCAATTTGCTTCAATTGGTAAACAAATTTTTATTTTATTTTATGCACAAATATTTTTGCTAGATCAAAGCAGAATCGTGGCCTTTTTTATTTTAAAGACTTAATCTTTGATGGGAAATTACAAACATTAACTTTTAAAGCAATTTTTTTGCAGGCGAAATTGATGAAAGATAAAACTCGAAAATGTTTTATGCAAATTCAGACCTCATCAAAAACGAGTTTGGATTTCATGCTGTTTCTTTTTTTTTTTTTTTTTTTTTTTTTTTTTTTTGCTTTAGTGGTCAAAGATTTTATAGACCCAGAATTTTTTTGGCTGGGGGGAGGTGAGAAAAAAGAAACAACAATAAAAACAAACAACAATAAAAATATGGAGTTAAGCCAATGAATAAGTAATATGGATAAAAACATTTAATCTGAAATGTTTTAAAATAAATATCTCAACTATTTGTTATCAAAAGAGATGAACGAGTGGCAGATTCATTGTAGATTTGTATTATGTTTACACATCAAACATCTCCTTATTTGGGTGATGTAAGTAACTGGCATAAAACATAAGTTATAAGAATCAGTGCCAACACAGCATACTTAGCTGGCAAACATTAATGGTAACGACCTGAGCAAAATTCCGAGAAAAATTCGGTATAAGCATTAAAAATAGTTTTATGTTCTTCATTTTATATATTATTGAATGAGGAATAGTTTTGATTTATAATCCATTTTATATTACACATTAAATGTGTCAACATTATCGGAATGAGCGAAATCAAAACAAGATGGCGACCGAATTTCACCTAATGTTGTGATATTTTGCTTATTCATATAATGTTCACACATTTCAAGAATGCTTTCTCAAGTTTACATGCGTAATACTAAATGAATGTTTAGTGGAAATGATTCATCATTTAATAATATAGATGTAAAACAATAACACAAAACCATTTTTAATGCCTATACGGATTTTTCTTGCAATCTGCTCTAGCCACGACTTTTAAAGTTCGCTCTTAACTTTATATAAATAGCCGACATTTGAATCAAACCAAATGGAATTCAATATTCTATAACAGATCGTTATGAGAAGGAAAATTATTCTGGGTCATATTTGTTTTGCTCAGTGCACATTTCGGTTTAGAACGTGGTCATCTATCAGAATGGGGAGTACCGTTAAAACTTGTTACAAAATACTTATAACACATAAATAATAAACTCTTCCTCTCCCCCACAAATTGCAATGTGAACATCGACTGACACCACACCAAATAGTCGAGAAGGGCCAAGGAAGATGGAAAGACCGCGGAGAGAAAGCACTAATTAGACCTTGGATAATTGGATGGGTGTGAAGGAGACTGGAACCTTGGGGAAGCTTGTTGCCACCCTAATTCCAGTGAAGGCCAATGGTGATTTCCAGCAACAAGTCAATAGCAAGCGACTGTTGTGATAATGTAAATTCATTTGCAAAGGTTATCGAAAGAGGTGGAGAAAACTGAAAATCTGGAGAGACTTGTTGTCACTCAGACTCCATGGAATAAAACCGATTGTTGTCAATGAGCAATCTCTGATGATGACCTGTAATAATCAAGACTAACACAATGATATACTGGATATGAAACCGTATTACAACGCGATATTAAAATAGCAAATTGATGGAGATCACTAGACGAATGAGTCAAATGAGCTCGAACAAAGGAAGCAGGAAGAAATCGGACAATTCCTACTGCCGAAAGATGTGATGCAAGGTCGGAAAGTGGAGAGAGTCAGTTCAGCACTCCTAAAGTCCTGTTAAAAATTACCTGGGCAGCCCTGTCAGCATCCCTCACTCAGGACATCTCAGGCATTAAACAATAAACTTACCCCCATCCAACAGATTGGAGTTAAGGCCTGGGAGGGTGGACCTCCTAGGACTACCTAAAACTGGCATGTATGAACGATTGAAGTGAGTGGCCAAATGACTGGTACGAATTGCAACCCATGACATGTCAGATGTAACTATATTTATAGTCTCTAGGTCAGTCCATTGTTCCTGAAATAAGTATATCATCATCATCATCATCATCATCATCAATTTTTTTTTCATGGTAGTCTCAACATTTGGATGCTTTTAGTTGGATTAATCCGTTTTTTTTTTCTTGGAGATTAGGTTAATTCCTTTGACTTTCCATCTGTACCTTAACACTTTTGCCGTTTCTAACAGACAAGACTTTTGCAAAATTGGAAAAAAATTGTCTCATCAATTTAATTAAGCCATTTATGGTGGCTTTTCATTAGAAAGTCAAACATTCCAATGACAATGGGAATAATTTTGACATATTTGCATTTCAGATCTTGACATTTATTTATTTTTTCATGTTTTTTCTCTGGCACTTTGGTATCGAAATAATTGAGAAGGTTCTTTTGCTTTTATTTAGAAAAATTATATCAGGTTTGGAATGTTCAAGGACCTTATTAGTTTGTATGCGCATGTCCCAAAGAAGTTTGTCGCTTTTCTGTACCTGGTTTATGCTCATACCACTTCTTATTGTGATCTAATTCATAGAGTTTGCATATATTCCAGTGAAGGACCTGAGCGACTTTGTCGTGTCATCACGTTTTATATTAATGTTAGGCTAGTATAAGGCGTTCTGATGTAATATGCGTTAATGTTTTTTCCCTTTCATTAGACAACCTGTACATTTGGTGATTCTACAGTTTTATCAGTGTAGTGTTTGATGGACTTAGTGTGAGTGGCTTGTTCCTGGGCTATCATTAAAGGTTTGATAATAATAATAATAATAATAATAATAATAATAATAATAATAATAATAAGAAGAAGAAGAAGAAGAAGAAGAAGAAGAAGAAGAGCAACAAGAACAAGAACAAGAACAAGAACAAGAAATTGGAATCAAAGGAATGTCTGGAAGATACAAAGAATAAAAATAATGAAAACAGCTGAAATATTAAGGAAATCCCTTGAATGCAGAGACTAATACACATGACCACATGCACGGACTACATAAGCTACTGCAGAGACAAAACATAATGAAGCGTTACATGGAACCAAGAACATTGAAGTTGCATATCTATAAGTTCTCTATCCCGTCCCCCATCCCCTCCCATTACCCAATCATCGCCCCCCCTCCAAAAAAAGAATGAAGACAAATATTCGAGAAAGGGTCAAGGAAGGTGGAAAGACCGAGGAGAGAGCACTGACCAGACCTCCACTGGACAAGTGTGAAGAGAACTGGGACCTTGGGGAAGCTTATTGCCACTCAAATTCCAGTGGAGACTAATGGCCGCTGGCAGCGAGAAATCAATGGTAAGCGGCTGTTGCGATAATGCAAATTCATTTGCAAATGACATCAAGAGGTGAAGAGTACTGGAAAACTGGGGAGACTTGTCACCCAGCTTCCAGGAAACACCGCAGGTTGTTTTCAAGGAGAGATTATTTATGACCTGTGTGAAAGCCTTTTGTGAGCCAATAATAATAATAATAATAATAATAATAATAATAATAATGATAATAATGATAATAATAATAATAATAATAATAATAATAATAATAATAATAACAACAACAACAACAACAAAAACAACAATTGACTATATATGTTGCATATTCCTTGGCAGTACTGTGCTTTTGAATTTAAATGTAGATATGATTTGCCAACTGCAAAAACTTATATTGATATGATTGGTAGGTTTTGACACCCAAAGCTGTTGCCTGATATGAAGGTGGATGCTTGTTTGTTCGTGTTTATTTAAAACGAACATATTCGTTTTTATCACCAAAAATTATAGAATTATTCAATAATAAAAATTTAAATATTTATTGTTTTGATTTAGTTTGGTTTGGTTGATAGCATACCAATCCCATTTAATGTTGACATGTGATATATTTTCAATTTGCATAAAAGAATGATGATGCACTGATATTTTAAAATATAATAAACATATCTTTATTCTCGATTCTCGATGACACTGAGTGAGTGCAGTTATTGAGCAAGGAATACGCGTGCATAGGAATCTGACAGTCGTTTCCTTTAGACACAAATAGCCAATCGACTGACAATACCAATTTTGGGTTGATGTTATATAACATAACATTTGTAATACCCACGCCTACACCCTCAAACGCATACTATGAGACACCGTTGTCAGTGTAGCCATATCCATAGGGCGTCTATTTTCTCTGCCACTAACATTTTCAGGTGGTTTCACTCAACAATTATTTTATTTCTAACAATCCACCGTGTTTGTTTTATTTTGCAACTAGCTGCTTTAACTTCAATTAAAGATTATTTTATTTTCAACAATTAATCATGTTATGACGTTTTCTTTTATTTCAGCAAGATGTGTGTCCATGCCAAGTAATCCTACTCCTGTCAAATTATATTTTTCAGTCTGCACATTCAACATTATTTGTAGGTGGAATTATTATTATTATTATTATTATTATTATTATTATTATTTTGGTTTCAGTGAGATATTTTTGGAGGAGAAATATCGATAGTTTGAAGTAAATTTCACCGATTTCGATGACAATAAAAACATTGAAAGTGCGGAAAATTCATTGATCTTCGTTCAATCCAGAGCAAAGTCGGGTCTCTCTGCTAGTGTGTATATATATATATATATATATATATATATATATATATATATATATATATATATATATATATATATATATATATATATATATACAGCCTGGTAAACAGATGATGATTCCCGTTTTCCATTTAGTTTATGTTGAGATTTCTTGCTTTTTTTACTGTCATATATTTTTCCATTTTGTAATTATACATTTTCTGGCGGTTAATCGGCTCATGCAGGTGCTATGTCTGCGATATGTTGAACTTAATATTATTAGGAACTGAAACTTAATTATATATTATTTTTGTTTATAAAATATTCAAAGCTCTTTAAGCTATACATACACATATATATTTAAGTGACATTCTCTCTCTGTCTGTTTTAGAAAAGGTCTCTACTAAACTATTGTATAAATTTTTGATCTACAAACTTAAAACTTAATATATAGGAGATTTTGACCTGTAGAACAGATTTGATTAAGTTATAACCGGTAAAAATATCTGCAAAGAAGTGAAAATTGAATAAAATTGGAATTTGGTAGGCGTAAGTCAACAAAGTGCTTCTGTATGCATGCGCAAATATACATTTATAGGTCAAACAACCTTATTTATTGCAGTTTTTCTATGCATGCGAATTTAGGTAAGATGGTAAAAGATAAGGCTGGGGAGATATATGTTTTTGGTTTCGATTCTAACTGATGATACCAAAGTCATATTTTTTTTTATTTTTGAGGTCACTACCATATATTGGGTACAATATAATAATCGATATAGAATCGATTCTATAATAATAAATACGAAATCTGCATAAATTAAAATACATTGAAGCATATTTTACGATCAATGGGCAGCACTAGGCGGCCTGCTAGTATATATATATATATATATATATATATATATATATATATATATATATATATATATATATATATATATATATGATTAGATTTATGATTAGACGAATATTGGCTGAAGAGAGCTTGATAAGGATATCTTAAACGGTCTTTATTATCGGGCTTGAAACCGACGATACCAATGACTTGCCTCATCTAACAACTTTCTGTACACAATATATATATATATATATATATATATATATATATATATATATATATATATATATATATATATCCATTCGCGTGAGGTCCTCTTTTTCTTCACTATGTTCCCTCTGTTTCACTTTTTGTTATCAAGTAAGATCTTTGACTTACTTGCAGTTTCATCAAATACCTTTGTATGCAAAATCCGATCCCGCATTTTGCTAATTCCTACCCTCTGATGAGAAGGAAAGTATTTCTTCGGAACTCCGTGGATTAAGGACTATCCACTTATTAAGTCTTTCCTTTTCAGATTAAATATGTTTTTAACTCTTTTTCAAAGTGTTTTTAACATCTTTTATTAACTATTTGCTCTTATATATATCTATATATCTATATGTATATATATATATATATATATATATATATATATATATATATGTGTGTGTGTGTGTGTGTGTGTGTGTGTGTGTGTGTGTGTGTGTGTGTGTGCGCGCGCTCGTGTGTTTGTGTGTTTATATATATATAGGGTGTTTGGATTTTATAATAAATAATAACCATAATAGATGGTTTAGTTGCTCTTTAAAATATTATGGATAGAAAACTTTTTTGTTCCGTATAAATTCAATTATTGTATCAGATATGGCCAGTTGATATAAATATATTTCTTCTCTTTGGAGATGCCAGAGTTGATTATTTTGAGAAACCTTTAGGAATGCACATTATTATTCTGAAAAGCACTTACATTGAGACTTGTTTTTACTAATGTGTTACTATCAACAGAACCATACATCATTATCGATATATAACTATGAAAGAAAAATATAGCTTGACAGTAGATAGGAGTAAATTCGAATTATGAGTTGAAATAAGAAAAGAAAAGAAAGTTGACATAATTTAGTTAACTTAATTTCACGTTTAAGAATTCCACGGTTTAGATTTTTTTCAGGTGTTTTATCTTGGCTAAGTGCTTTTGACACCAAACGATGCAAGACCTGACGAAAAACTTTGCCAATTTAAATATTATTTGTAGAAGGAAATACCAGTTTTAGAATATTCCAAGCAATATGAAAGAAAATTCAAAGAAATATAAATTGACTCCCGAAATGAAATTCTTTGTTTAAAATACTTTTTATTTATAAAAGAAAACTTCTTTTTATTATAATTAATTTAAAAGTTTCAGAATGAACAGCTAATGTTTAGGCGAGTTATTAACATGCTAGATAGGAAGAAATGCGTTTGTGGTCAGATTATTACAATGAAGTAATGAAATACGAAAAAGGTCAGAAACACAAACATGAGAAAATAAAATGAAACAGTTACCAGACGTATGCCGCCAACTTTTTTATTTTTTTTTATTCAATTTTCACCCCAAACAAGGCACAGTGCCACTTTGAAGCAGGGGGCTACTATCAGGAACTTAATTAGCGGGGTCATTATGAAGGGAGATGAGTAGAAAGATGTTTGTTAACATTACACTTGAACTTCTGCATATCAGTGCAGTTGGGAAAGCAGAATCCCGGAAGGAAGTTCCAAAGACCCGCAGTTCTGGGGAAGAAACTATTGGAGTAAAAGGCTTTCTTGCACCTAGGGATCTCTACTGTAAAGGGATGAGACTTAGTAGCTTGTCGGGTTTGTCGGGGGGTAGTTACGTCGGGGAGGTACAAGTGTTTGCAGTTCGTCAGAGCATTCACCATTTGTAGAACAGGCAGAGGGATGCAACATCTCGCCGATGGGACAGAGGCTGAAGCCTAGATGACAGTTCAGGACCTATCAGGTTGGCGACTCTCTTTTGAACCCTGTCCAGGAGCGAGAGACAAGCAGCAGATGCACCAGCCCAGATGTGACAACAGTACTCCATACATGGGCGAATGGTGGCCTTATAGAAGTATAGGATACTGTCAGGCTTCATCGTAACTACTATAAAGCAGGCCTGACGTATGACGCCATGCACAAGGTACGAGCAAGCAGGATTTGTCAAACTTTCAAACCACTGATAATGAATGAGTTTTGCACAACATGCATTAGAAAAAAATTTTTAAATGCACCAAAAAAGAGAAAATTAAGAAAACTGAAATTATTCAATATTAATTAAAAAAAAAAAAAGTAAACCCAGAATTAATTAAAAAAGAAAAGTTGTGTTGTTTCTGTACCAAAAGTAAATAAATATTTTGTGATTTTGTGGATGTTAAAGGCTAAAATTTGTTTATTTAGAAAAGAAGAGGAAGGAGTGATATTGAACTTTATTCAATATAAATTTTTAAAAAATAATAAAACAATAAATAAGATTTATGTTGTAAAATTTCGTATGTTTGAAGCAAAAAATGCATGTAAGGTAATCATGTTTATATATATAATATATTTATATATTAAGTATAGGTTACAAGAGTTATTCCCCTTGTCACTTAAAAGAAAAAATACAGAAAAATATAAAGAAAGATTAAAACACTCTTTTGTATTATTCTGACAAGGAATATAATTAACCCGCCTGCCTATACTTATCGTTTCTTTTGATATATTGCAAACTATCACAGAAAGTAGACACGTATTTTGGTTGAGGTGTATTTTGGATCAAGCTTTTGGACCGTTTTTTATGAAAGTCTAAAACAGTAATAAAGACGTCTACGTAAAAATATAGCGTTTCAAACATGAAAGGCAAAAAAAAAAAAAAAAAAAAAAATTGAAAGAAAAAACAAAATTATGCACGAGTCAGTATTTGCAGACCGAGAAATATCATTGGAATCGATGTAATTATTCTTGGTTTTTCTTTGTTGGGTCTATTACTGTAACATTTCCTCAGAGATTTATTTTGAGATTCTTATCATGGTAGCGCCGCCATCATAGAAAGATTCAATCAAGAATACACCTCAAAAAGTAGATGAAAGTATAGTTCCAGTGCTAATAAAACCAATTGTTTTTAATACTATTGGCTGCATGTACTCCGTAGGTGTTAAGTGAAATCAACTTTTCTTGTAGCTATTCTCAAACATTCATAGGCAAACAAATACGCTGAAGTCATTGCCAAGGTTGCTGCCAAGAAGGTGCTAGAAAATTATTCACAACGGAGAGTATCCTATACATTTACAAAGCTACTATTCGCCCATGCATCAAGTACTATTGCCACATCTGGGCTGATTCATCTACCACTAGTCTCTCACTTTTAGACAGAGTCTAAAAGAGTCTCAAATATCATAGGTACTATCTGTCAAGCTCCAACCTCTGTCCGATCATTGCAATGTTGTATCCTTGTGCCCGTATTACAAGTACTTTAATGGAATGTGCTCTGATGAACTCATAGAACTTGTGCCCCCCTCGACATACATGCAACTAACTATAGCCTTCTACTCTAATATTGTCTCTCCTCAAATCGCGAGACGTTCGAATTCTCCCCTGTTTCCTACCTTCTGATAGTACTAACCGGCAGACGTTTACATGTAATCTGAACACACATCTATCTGCTCAACTCCCCACAGTTACTTGTGAAACACGATTCCAAATAATAGTCCCTTACGTTCCAAGTAGCAATATGCCTTGTTGAGAAGTGAAAAGGAGAGAAAAAAAGGCAGTATGATGGCTTTTATTTATAGAAAATACTAAAACAAATTCTACAATATATTTTCTCATAGATTTTCACAATTCTCACATTGCATACAGCACAAATGCAGGGTGAGAAACTAAGTCACCAAATCTGTTGATTCGCATGTTTATTTTCTTTAAACTTAAAAATGACATAAACATTGTAATCGATATTGAACAACTTCAACTTATACATTTAACAATAAACACTCACGCATCGCACTGGTGAAAAGAAAACAAAGTTTCCTTCTTAGCATTGAGGTTGTTGTATGATCTCTGACCTTAGTAGAGGCCATTTTTGGACGACACTAGCACCTTTGGGTATTGCCAAAAACCACAGCGGCATTGAATTTAAATTGGGTATAAAAGCTATTTTATAGCGAAGGAAGAAAATAAAGAATATATATATGAACATACATGTATATAAAAATGGAAACAAACGAAATATTGAGAAAATAGAAAGGTCACCAGTTAGCAAGTGCTAGCTAAAATATAAACGGGGTTTTGTAAATGACAAATTCGAGAAAAACGAAACTTCATAGCAAAATATTTTATATCTAAAGTTATGTGAGATTATAAAAGCTATTGTCAGTTAGTAAGTATTCATTTATGCAAATTTGTCTGTTGAAGAAAGTTGAGTTGGTAAACACAAGGTTTAGAAATGTGTAGGTCAATATGTTCATAGTGTGACTAAGAGTGCGTGAATAATATACGAACGTGAGCATTTGCTAGTGTGGTACTGTGTATGTGCGTTTGTTTATTCTTGTTCTTATAGTGTGTGTATAGCTGTGAGTTTCTGTTTTGCCTGATTTTGCTAGTGTGTAAGAATGTGTGAGTAAGAAGAAGGCAAAAGCATAAGGAGGGTCTGAGCTTACATTCTGGAAGTCTTGTTCGAGGTGTGGTCGGTTTGAGAATTCTGTCTCGCTTTTGGCTGTTTTTTTCTCATTTAATAGGAGTTTCTGATTTAACATCGGCTTATGACTTTCACATTTTCATTAGTTGAAAATACTTTAAGTTAAAATATTCCTGTGAAAATTTACTTGCTTTTGAGAGTGAAGAAGAAAGCGAATTCTAAGGAAGCAAAGAATGAAAGAGTGTAGCAACTAGAGCCATTTGCATTTTAGTGTTCGCAGGAATCACTTTGCGATTCAAAAGGTAATGTTTCCCTGTAAAAAAATTTTAGATTTATTCAATTATTAATATCACAGGGGAAAAAACTACAACTAAACAACAATATTTATATAAGATTTCATTGCCCAGTAATAAGGGTGCTTAACTCCAGCCATTTTAAATCATGTTAGATTTAGATGAGCTCTAGACTGCGAAACATATATGCTTTGATAATTGCACACACACACACACACGCACACACACACACACACACACACACACACACACACACACACACACACACACACACACACACATACATACATCCAGAAAAAAAAACTCGAATAAACCTAGAACCCCATCTTCCAATGTAGACCCCGACTACCATGTCTCCTTCTCCAACATCAGAGGTCTACGTTCCAACCTTCCAGAGGTTGAAACCCAATTACAGGAGACGACACCGGACATATTCTTTCTAAGCAAACCTGGAATAGGGCCGACCACTTCCCTACATGAGTTCATAATTAACGGATACTTTAATTTAACAGCAAAATCTGACCCCCAAGATCGCCATGGGCATGGAATATGTGCCTACATTAAAGATGGCTTCCCATGTGGCAGGGATATCTCTAGAGAAGATCATAATTTACCCTATATGTGCTTCCGGGTTGCACCTGCTTATACCACTGCATTTATATTTGCCCTCTATCAACCCCATAACAGCGGAGTTACTATCTTTAAGAGTATATCTGAGAAAATAAACCACATCCTGTTGGCACATCCCTCGGCTAACATCTACATCTGTTGTGACTTCAACGTCCATAACGTGGAATGGCTGACCCACTCAAATAAGACAGATGATGAGGGAAAGTTCTGTCATGATTTTGCCATTGCTTATGACCTCACTTAGATTGTTCGCGAGTCCACCCATGTGCCCGATACTACAGATCAATATGCAAGCCTCCTAGACCTTTTTCTCTCAACTTCCCCTGAGCTATGTTCATGTACCATTCTGTCTCCTCTAGGATTCTCCGACCACTCCGTCGTATCAGTTAAGATAAAAATGAAATGTAATAAGTCCCCAGATATACCCCTCCACCGTACTGTATACGGATACTCCATGGCTGACTGGGATAGCTTCCGCACATTTATATCGGATCTACCTCTGCGTTCCATGTTTAAAAAGGATGTGTCCTTTATAGTATCAGACCTGACCGAATGGTTAATTGTAGATATAGACCGATTCATACCATCTAAAAAATTCCAACAAAAACCTAACAGCCAGCCATGGTTCTCCCCCTGAATGTGCTGCTGCCATCGCGCACAGAAATCACTTTTTCCATAGTTACCAACATAATAGATGTACTGAGACTAAAGCTGCTTTTAGGACTGCCAGCAACCACCATAAAAGAGTAATAAAACATGCAAGAGAGCTATATGCCCAGTCTGTTAAATCCAAAGTAGTTGATAAGCGGCTTGGTTCCCACCAGTTTTGGCAAATAACAAATAGGATTCTGAACAGAAGTGTGCATTCTATCCCAACCATTATCAATGGACCAGATGGCATCACGTCAACTTCAGACAAGGCCAAACTATTTGCGAAGAACTTTGCAGCTAATTCTACCCTATGCAACGAAGGCCATCAACTCCCCAAATTTCCTCCTATAACATACAAATATCTGTGCAATAGGTCGCCAAGCTAATCAAAAACCTTGATTCCAGTAAAGCGACTGGCCTTGACGGCATCCCAATTATAGTGTTAAAAAAGCTTCAACCAGAACTTGCTCCCATACTTACGAAACTGTTTAAGCATTGCCTTAAGGAGAAGTGCTTTCCAACACCCTGGAAAACCTCATCATTGTGCCTTGTATTTAAGAACTCAGGTGATAAGTCATCTCCCTCTCAGTAGAGACCAATAAGTCTCCTGTGTGTCATGAGTAAGTTGCTGGAATCCATATTAAATAGAGAAATAGTCAACCATATCAGCAGAAACAACCTTCTTAGTGACATGCAATATGGTTTGCGTTCTGCAAGATCTACCGCAAATGTGCTAACGGTTATATCTCATAGGATAAGCGAATCTCTTGACAAAGACTTCCTTTCTAGGGCAATTGCTCTTGACATATCAAAGGCCTTTGACAAGGTATGGCATGAAGGCCTACTTCACAAGATTTCCAGCTACGGTATAACTGGAAATGTTTTCTCTATCATTAAATCATTTCTCTCTGATAAGCTCACAAGAGTAGTGGTTGATGGACAAAAATCAGATGTCCAGAGTATTAATGCTGGAGTCCCTCAAGGGTCCATCCTGGGCCGAACTCTCTTCCTGATCTACATCAATGATCTCCCTAAACACATACTTAAATTATTCCTTGACATCTATGATGATGACACGACCATCTACGGCAACACATCAAAGGCTGTAAATGACAAAGCTCTCTCGGATTCTCTCTTCTCTGATCTCGAGCACGTGGTACAGTGGGGGAAGACGTGGCTGGTTACCTTTAATGCATCTAAAACCAAACTCCTATCTTTATATCATCAACGCTCTGCTCCCCATCTGGTATCAATTGAAATGGATGGCTCTCGTCTAGGAGAAGCCCCATGTTTTGACAAGGTTCTGGGCTTGACCTTTACTACTGATCTGAAATGGAACACGTACATCAAGTCTGTTGCCAAGGTCGCTGGAAAGATGGTAGGATCCTTCTACCGCTCCAGAGGATATCTCACTACTGATGCAATTCTCTATCCATGTAAAAGCCATGTACGTCCAAGGATGGAATACTGCTTCCATATCTGGGCAGGAGTTGCTAAAACCAGCCTATCCTGCCTTGACAGAGTACAAAATAGACTTCGTGGCTTAGTGGAGGATGCCCTTTTCTCTTCCCTGCAACCTCTCTCCTACAGAAAAAACGTTGCAAGCCTATCTTTGTTTTATCGTTATTTTCATGGCAGGTGCTCGTTTGAGTTCCAATCTCTGGTCCCCCCTCGCCAATCTTGTACGAAAAACACCCATCTAGCTGAATCCACTGTCAAAAACTTTCTCCACTCTTTATCTATACCTAAATCAAAACGTAGATTCCATGAACAAAGCTTCATTCTTAGAACTGCACGCCTGTGGAACTCTGTTCCGTCTGCCTGCTTCCCACCTGACTACAACCTGGATGTCTTCAAGTCCAACGTAAACAAATTCCTGATGAACCGCCCCCTTAAATAGACACTTTATTAAATCTCCACACTAACGTACTGTACTTACAATAACCCTTATCCCTGAGTGGCTTCCGGGCCTTGATCAGTTGTGACCACCTTGCAAATATATATATATATACAGTGTGGTCGCTAGAAAAGCGGGAAATTTGTCAAACAACTATTTATTTTTACAAAGAATAATTTTTACAAATTTTTCATAGACAAAAGTTATATCATACTCGTAGATACTCACAATGTCGTCCGTACACTTCACTGCAGCGTCAAACAACGATTTATTTTTACAACACTCACACGGAACTTATCAAAAAATAGCATTCACTCATTTTATTCATGATCTAAGCTGACCTTCAAATTTCCCGCTTTTCTAGCGACTTCCCTGAATATATATAAAAAATCATTTTAAAGAAAAATTCGGTACTATAAGATTATTTTTTTCCAATAAATAAAACAATTACAAAACAAATATTTCGATCGATTACCGACCACCTTCAGTGAATTATAGACATTTTTTCTTCTTTTTACTCATTGTAGAATTTATCGATAAATGTTGATGATAACCGTGCTCTCTTGTTGACAAATGGCGACAGTTATAAATGTTATATATATATATATATATATATATGGTGACTGCCACTTCTTTACAGAAGACGGCCAACCCTCATGATACGATGGCGTGTGAGTGAGTCCGCATATGATTCCACATAGCCCCACCCGGCCTGCACAGTTTGCCGCATATTCTGCAGGATAACCTTGTTGGTGACCGCCCCCCTCCCTCCCGTGCTCCCAGTTCATGTCCCGCGTGCGTAGTTCCATGACTCTTGAGGCCTGCCTTTGACAGGCACACCCTGCCGCATATCCCGCACGAGTACGCGGGGTCGAGATCAAAGTCCTCTGTATCCTCTAGCTTTCGTAAGGCTCGCTTTATAGTGGCGTGCTCAACTCTCAAAACCTCAAAATTCTCACATCCCGCGTAGACGTAGCGCCTCCAACTTTCCCGGTCTTCAGCTATCTCTTCCCACCTTGTTATTTCTATGCCAAGTGCCCGCAGGTTTCCCTTAACTACATCTTTGTACCTTTTCCGAGGTTTGTGATTGGGTCGTTTGCCACATTCAAGCTCCCCATAGAACAATTGCTTAGGTATCCTATAATCCTCCATTCTCACTACGTGACCCGGCCATCGAGTTTGGTTTCGAAAGACTCGAGCCTCTATGCTGAATGTGCTCGCCTTCTTGAGCACCTCTTCATCGGACAAGAGAGCTTGTTTAGTGACATTAAATATCCTGCGTAGGCATGTCTGGTGGAATCTTTCAAGAGCCTTGATATGACAGCGATATGTCGTCCATGTTTCCGAGGCATATAGGAGGACAGGTAGTACACAAGTCTCGTATACCTTTATCTTTGTTTTGAAGGTCAGGGCTCTGTCTGCCCACAATCGTTTTTCGAGATTACCAAAGGCCTTACTTGCCTTATTGATCCTTCCTAAGATTTCCTTATCGAGGGTTCCGTCGCTCGATATAGTACTGCCAAGATATACAAAGTCATCAACGGTGCCCAGTTTCGTTCCATTTACACAGATGACCGGTTCCTCGTAGCGGCTGTTTGGAGCTGGGGTGAACGTTACCTTGGTTTTCTCCAGGCTAATTGTGAGGCCAAAGGAAGTGCACGCCCTGGAGAAGCGGTCCATGATGCCCTGCATATCTTCTGCAGTGTGTGCGACGAATTCTACATCGTCAGCATACAGCAGCTCCCTGACAAGTGAGTGAAATGTTTTCGATCTGGCCCTGAAACGAGTAAGGTTGAATAACTCGCCCGTTGTCCGAAATCGAAAGAGCACTCCCATTTCACAGTTTCTAAATGCGAACGTGAGTGTTGTTGCGAAATAGATTGAGAACAAGGTTGGAGCTAGAATATCTCCCTGTTTAACCCCGTTGTCGATGGCAATGCCCTCTGAAACTGTGCCGTTTAGCTGGAGACGCGCTTTCATGTTTTCATGCAGTTGTCTGATCATATTTACGAAACCAGGTGGACATCCATGTTTCCCCAATATTATCCACAGGGCAGTTCGGTTTACAGTGTCGAAGGCTTTTTTCAGATCTACAAATACCTGGTATAGAGCTAGCCTTTGTTCTTTGCATTTTTCCTGTATCTGACGGACTGAGAAGATCATGTCCATTGTGCCACGCCCGGGTCTGAACCCACTTTGGGCTTCGGGCAGTACTGAGGGGCAAATATATTCATTTAGTCTGTTTAGTAGGAGTCTGGCAAATACCTTACCGACTACCTCCAACAGACTTATACCCCTGTAGTTCCCACATAGGACTTTTTGTCCTTTTCCCTTATACAGTGGGATTAGTATCGCGTCGATCCAATCTTGGGGTACAGGAGACCCAGACCAGACCTTGGATATCAATCGGTGTACTTCAGCTGTAATTTGATTGCCCCCATATCGGAGAATCTCGACAGGAATGCCGTCCAGCCCCGGCGACTTTCCCGTATTTATCTCGCTAATAGCTTTGCTGATATCATATTGAGTCGGGTGAGCCAGCATCTTTTGTCTGATTTCCTGCTGTGGCAGATTCCTGATGACTTCCTCATCAATAGTTGAGGGGTTGTCGAACAGATCTCTGAAGTGTTCTGTCCAGCGCTGCATGATTTTGTCCGGGCTCCTATTTAGCGACGCCCCATCCTTTGATCTGAGGGGCACCATCACTGAGGATTGAGGCCCAAATACCTGTCTGATAAGGTGGTACATAGTTTTTGCATCTTTGCTATCAAACGCCAGTTGCACCTGGTTGGATATATTCTTCCACCATTTATTCTTCATGCTTCGTATGTTGCGTTGTAGCGATGCTTTCGCTTTCTTGAACTCCTGCTTTAGTCTCGGCCGGTCCCTTTTGGGCGCTCCGAGCATTTTCTGGAGTGCGTTATTTTTTTGCTCTATAAGTTCATTGATTATGGCATCATTTTCGTCGAACCAGTCTTGATTATTTTGTTTCACGACACCTAGTACTTAACAGCTGACATTGTGTACGGTCGACTTAAATTTCTCCCATGAACCATCGTAGTCCGCACTTCCGAGAGCGACTTGTAGTTCTTTCTGCACGGCCTTGGACTTTAGCTTACCTGTGGCTAGTCTTTTGGGTGGCTGCGCACCTTGTGACCGGAATCTCCTCCTAATGTGGAGTTTCAGCTTGGCTCTAACAAGCATGTGATCTGTTCCACAGTCCGCACCCCTCATCACACGAACCTTGCAGACATCCTGAATGTCTCTTCTTCTGGTGATAACATAGTCCAGGATATGACCGTGTCCAGAGCGAGGATGAAACCATGTCGCTTTATGGGCGGCCTTTTGCTGTGAGAACGTATTGCATATCACCAGCTCAAATTCAGAGCAAAGCTGTAAGAGGTGAAGTCCATTCCTATTCGTCTTACCCGTACCATATTTTCCCAACGGTGACCAAATCTCATGGTCATTTCCCACTCTAGCATTGCTTCCAAAGCATGTGGACCCGACCTCATCCCAGCTGTGCTATTAAAAAAGTGCTCAGCCGAAGTAGCTCCAGTTCTCTCCAAACTCTACAACAAATGCCTTAATGAATCTTGCTTTCCGAGCTGTTGGAAAACTGCTTCTGTAGTACCAGTATTCAAGAATTCTGGCGAAAGAACTGACCCATTAAATTATCGCCCTATTAGCCTCCTCCCACTTTTTGCCAAAATATTTGAGACCTTAATTAAACATGCTCTAGTCCAGCACCTTACAGATGCTAAACTTCTGACCGATCATCAATATGGATTTAGACAAGCCCGTTCCACAGCAGACATCCTCACTGTAATCTCTGAACGCATATACCATTTACTGGACAAAGCGGGAGAGGGCAGAGCGGTAGCTCTAGATATATCCAAGGCTTTTGACAGGGTATGGCATGAGGGTCTCCTCAGGAAGATTAGATCTTACGGTATCACTGGTAGAATACTTAACATAATTAAATCGTTCTTAGATAAGAGAAAAATCAAGGTTGTCCTCGACGGTCGTACATCTAAACAATATGATATAAATGCGGGAGTGCCCCAAGGATCTATCCTTGGACCTCTGCTGTTCCTGATATTCATAAATGACCTCCCTGACAAGATTGCCTCTGAGATGGGTATATATGCTGATGACACCACACTCTATAGCAGGCACGACAGGAAAACAAACGAACATATATCTAAAGTAATGGCAGAAACACTACAGGATGACCTCCAATCAGTAGTGGAATGGGGACAAAAATGGATGGTAACGTTCAATGCCACCAAGACAAAACTGGTTTCATTCAATAATTACAAGAAACCTTCTCTACCACCTATAGCAATGGCCAACGACTCTTTATCTGAGAGTACGTCTCTCAAGCTCCTTGGCCTAACGTTCACAGGAAACATGAGTTGGAACAATTACATCGAGGGCATTGCCAGGGCCGCTGCAAGGAAGGTGGGCTCTCTCTACCGTGCTAGAAAACTTTTAACACCCGAAAGTATCCTGTACCTCTATAAGGCCACTATTCACCCATGTATGGAGTATTGCTGTCATATTTGGGCCGGTGCATCGGCTACTAGTCTCTCGCTCCTTGACAGGGTTCAAAAGAGAGTCGCAAATCTGATAGGCCCTAAACTGGCATCTAAACTTCAGCCTCTGTCCCATCGTCGAAACGTTGCATCCCTCTGCCTGTTCTACAAGTATTATAATGGTGAATGCTCTGAAGAACTGCAAGCACTTGTGCCCCCACGACGTGACACCCTCGACAGACCCGACAAGCTGCAAAATCCCACCCCCACACTGTAGAGATCCCTAGATGATCTTTCTACTCCAGTAGTTTCTTCCCCAGAACTGCTAGACTTTGGAATTCCATTCCAGGTCACTGCTTCCCCAACTGTACTGACATGCATAAGTTCAAGTGCAACGTGAACCAACATCTCGCTGCCCTAATCCCTACATAGTACCCCAGTAGATATTTCCCCTGATAGTAGCCCCCTACACCAAAGTGGCAATGTGCCTTGTTTGGGGTGAAAATGTAATAAAAAAAAAAAAAAAAAAAATCCCCCAGCAGTATTATTTTATCCGCTTTCGCGGTTGAACATAGGGCTGCTCGTAACTCCTGGTAAAATATAATGGTGTCTTTTTCGTCCCTGCCGAGCGTGGGAGTGTAGATGGAATATACGCTACTGAAACGATTTCTCCCTATGGGTGCTCTAAGGTACATAATCCTATCAGACAGCGCGCATGGCTGTTCTAATCCTTTAACTAGTTCGGTTCGGATGGCAAACCCCACCCCACCGACCCTCCTTTCCCCCTCCGGTTTTCCCTTCCAGAAGAAAGTGTATCCACCTCCCACTTTGGTTAGCTGATCTTCACCACTCAGGCGGGTTTCCGCCAGAGCAGCGATATCAATCCTATACCGCTTAAGTTCCTTCGCGACGATAGCCGTTCGTCGCTCAGGGTTAGAAGAAAAAATATCGTGGTCAATAAGTGTTTGGACGTTCCAGGTCGATATAATGAGTCTTTGTTTGTTCTTTTGGGTATTTTTCCTGCTTTAAGGAACAGCCGCCAACCGCAGTAAGCTGGCCAGCTCGGAGATGAACAGGCAATTTTTGGGTCACCTTTTCTAGACCCCTCCCTATAGAGAGGGTGAGCAGTGCTGTCCTCAAAAGGGCTGCTCAGACACTCAAGACCTCGCCGAGGCAAGCTGCCGTTCATTCAACTAAACAACGACGTTAGATGGGTCGAGAGTCGCACACGTGTGGAGTCATGACTGTCCACTTCCAGCTTGTTAGGCCTGTGGACGTCGCCATTTGTCAATCGCCATGTGACTTTGTAGAGGGTTGTCTGTACAGAAGATTACCGTGTTTTATGCTTGTACGACACGTAGAACATGCTCTTTCTCCACTAAGCCAATAACCAGTGACAGGCTAAGCAAGATGACTGATTGGCGGAGTGGAGTGCAGGTTTACTTTCAGAGTGTCCTTCTCCTAGACAGATGGCCTAACAAGACCTACGGGTCCATCTCTCCGGGTGGGCTTAACCAGCGCCTGGACACCAAGCCAGGGATTTCTACGGCCCCACACGGCAAATTTTTTTTTTTTTTTTTTTTATTTACACATATACACATATGTACATATATGCAATGGTGCTAGTTGGCCGTTGACCCCCCAAAGAAGGGTTCATCCGCCCTTTGTTTTTAATCCTTCAGGGAGACTAGCCACCCTCCTCACTAGACAAGCTGGTGGGGGAACCGGTTTAGTCGCCGGTGGCCCGACCATGTGGCAGGTAGTACTGGGTTACATGGTGCCAGTAGCATATAGCATGACCTGACATATATATATATATATATATATATATATATATATATATATATATATATATATATATATATATATATATATATAAACTAGCCATACCCGGCCACGCGTTGCTGTGGCTCAGTTTATTAAGATGGAACACATTCCTCATAAAAAATTACATTTTGTATTGTTTATTTATTTTATTATTTTTGCAATTTTTTATCAATAAAAGTTGGGGATTTTTCCCAAGAAAAGGTGAATTTTTTTACCATAAATTGTTAGGTAAGAGTTTTTTTTTCAGGAATTTTTTTTAAAAAGAAAGTTGGCAGTAAACATTTCTTTTTGAAAACAGAATTTTTATTATAAAAAGAAAAAAAATGAATGTTTTATATGAACACTGTAAATAGTTAGGTGAAAGTAGAGAAAAGTTAGATTTTTTTTTCAAGAGAATGTACAAATTTATTTTGTCAATAGATGTTAAGAAAATAAACGGAAAAAATACTCCCATAAATAATTCTGCAAAAAAATAAATAAAATGTTGGTTTAGTGTTTCAACATTTGAACAACGCTCGGCTGAATCCGGTGATTGCTGGTCGAACCCTAAACTAATTGGAATCTGGTGCGGGGAGGGGGGAGGGTTAAATTCTGCATGAGTACCATTCTTTTTAATTTTGTCTTTTGTTCAATTTTTTTGTGTGGGCTTTTAGCGCTAGCAAACTAACAAATTTAACCAAAATGCAAAAAATTCAACAATTAAATAATTTTAATAAGTGCCCCGCTCCTAATACAAATCCTAGTAAATCAATTCCCCTTATTGGAAACACTGAAAGGAAAGACGAAACCAAATTATTGCCAGTATGTTTGGGAGAGGTTCTATAGGTGTATAAGAAAGTGGCCATTAAAAATGATGATCAGAACCTTAATAATTCAACTTATTATTTTTTTAAGATTATAACTACTTGGAAATACAATTCAAACCCTAATTATTTTTCAATTAAAGAAGCAAAGACCAAATTAAAAAAAAACAGGTTTAATAGAAAATTGTGCAATATTTGTTTCTTTAAAGCGGTTTTCTTTTAAAAAAAATATAAAGAAAATCAATATATTTTGACTTGCTTATAAATATATGTATATATATGCCAAAAAAATCACTTACCTTAAAAAATATTATTAAATGGGTAGTTCCATTCTTCATTGTTAAGAATTCATCCATATTTATATTTTATATTCCATGTACTTTTTAAATAAAAGGATTTTTTTTAAGCGAGGGTCCTAGAAAATCGCATTTTTGTAACATGTTTTGCGCAAAGCGTTAAATAGCTGCTGCTGCTGCTAAAATGAAATTCATGAAGTATGCTTTCGTCCAAGGGCATAAATAATATCTCTTTTTTATTGCGTGTGTTAACCAAAATTAGTATTTTTCATCCTCCGTAGTAAAAAAGAAACGCACATTCACTCATAAGTTTTTCCCCTAGAACAAAAAATCCGCTTCATCGATTAAAAAAAAATTCTTTAAATAAAATACACGAGTTTTTGATTGATATATTTTAATACTTCTTCATCAATTAATTTTATTTTTTTAATATC
The DNA here is from genome assembly GCF_053919585.1 of Euprymna scolopes. Classification (NCBI taxonomy): domain Eukaryota; kingdom Metazoa; phylum Mollusca; class Cephalopoda; order Sepiida; family Sepiolidae; genus Euprymna; species Euprymna scolopes. Next base: position 148,978,783 of record NC_136484.1, on the reverse strand, counting down.
TAAAAAAAGAAAACATTCAATGAGATAGAAAAATTTATCGTCAGCGTCTGGTATTTACTTGACGATGTAAGCATAATATGAGCTTTCATTTAAAAAAAAAATCAACGTGTTTTTTTTTTAAAAAAGAAGGTTTTCCACTTTGGACTTTACAGGTAAATTTCCAAAAACTATTCCTTCTTTTGTTTTAAATTGGAATATTTTCTTTATTGATCTTTTATCTTCAATTTGTTATATATAAAACTTTGACACATAAATTAATTATTAAAATTTTAATAAACATTTCAAAATGGGGGTGTGAATTTGAAAAAAAACGTTTGTCTAAAATATTATATTTGGTTTATTGGAAAGAGCATAAAATTTCACATTGACGCTGAAAATATCGTAAAAATTGAATCAATAAAAAAATTTTGATCGATTTTTAAAGTTTAAAAATTGAAAAATATTTAACTCGTAAAATTCTATTGATTTTATTACGTAAATAAATGGCTGCATAAAGGCACTCCGGATGTTGTAAATATTTTGTAAACACTGTTTTTGAAAAAATAAAAAATAATATTTCTATTATTTTTAAACAACTTTAATAGTTTCTTTTGAAAGTATATTCCATATAGAAAATAAACAACTCACTTTAAAAAGAGAAATTACGGGTTTTTTATATTTTATTCGCAGTTTTCTGTTAGGGGTGTCAAAAATTCCTCCAAATTTCTGATACATCTAGAGTTTCTATTCTTTTTCTTTCTTTCTTTTTTTCAATATTTTAAGCAGATTTGTCACTCAGCTAGCAGATTTGGTGTTTGTACACTTTATTGCCGAAATTGGAGACGCCATTTTTTTTTTCACGCACTTGTTATTCAAATCTAGGGAAGACATCATTATAAGGCCGAACGATTGCTTCCGGAAAGGGAAAGAATAAATTGATCCATGTAGGGATTTTGTGACGTTTATATAATTTTACTTTATATATATATATATATATATATATATATATATATATATATATATATATATATATAATTTAATATCTTTACAGTTTTGATTCATATAATGTTTAATATTTTAACTAATTTATTAATGAATATGAACTCATCTGCATTTGCCTTATTTGCTCTTAGTGGAAAAGGCATTGTTACCTCATATCTGTTAATGTAAAGACATATGATATACTAGCAGGGAACCGACGGGAGAAAACTTCACATGCGTCACCGCAGTTCACAATGCATTGTAGTCTACATTGCAATGTAAAGAACCTACTGTTGATTTTATACACCTGGCTTATCTACTTGTACGGTGATAATGACTTGAAGCTAA